>NW_024878544.1:0-2038 GCF_018340385.1 Cyprinus carpio
GCTGTTCTGAATCTCCATCTCTCTCTGCTTCAGCTTCAGGTTTGAGTCTCAGCAGGAGGAGAGCTGAAATGATGGGCAGAATCGATAGAGACCAGAGGACTGTAGATTTCAGAAAGAGGCTGATAGATGGGAAAAGACCCCGAGGTCCCGTGACATAAGCCTTCAGCTTTAAAAAAAAAACAGGGCCTCGACTCAGCAGAAAAAAGTGAAATACAGCTCCAGCTTTCCCTCATTCCCCCAAGCAGGTTTGAAAAACACACACAGCTGTGATTAAACACACTAAAGGTCATTGTGTTTCCTTGGGAAAAAAGGTGCACTGCCTGCATTGTACTGCAGCTTTTTGAAAAGCAAAAAAATCAAGAACTGAAGATCTCAACGCCCAAAAAATGACAAAATTGAGAAAAAAGTGAACATATTGCAACATTGTGGAAATGTTGGTTCACTCTTCATACCCGCCCCTGTACTCATGAGAATCACCCAGAGTCCATTCATTCCAGCAGAGTTTGACATTAGCATGCTGCTAAAAGACATGATGCATAACGGCATTAAAATGCACACATATTGACAAAAATAGTCAATTTTTAGTTTGAGAATTAGTAAGTAAATTCACAGTCAACATTTTACTACAAATTGTACTAAAATAACACTTTCACTGAGCGTGTCTAAATATATTTAAGATACATATAATTATAATTCAAAAGAATATAATTCAAAAAATGCTCATATAGGAGAATAATTTTTACATAGTAAATGTTAGTAAAATCTAAAAGATAAAAATAACACAAATACCTACTCATCGATGTAATAATAATAATAAATCATAAAATAATTTACAATCCAGCATTCCTCAGGAGAAACTTAGGGAGATATATCTGCTCACATCTTAAAATGTAAGAAGACTTCTCCACACAGACTTTACGACAGATTTAATATGGCCGCTCTCACACTTGTATTTTTTCAACATGCTGCTTCTACTTCTGCGTTATTTCCTAGATGGTGAGAAGGCTTCTAACTCATGGCCAAGTAGGGGAAATCAAAACTCTTGCTAATATTAATAGAGCAGCTGCAGACGCTGCCTGTAATTTTTTTTCATTATTATCTTCCAAAAATGGAATTAGGCAACTCATGTGATTCACTGACACCTGAGGAGCAGCAGTCAAGCGTCTCCTTTGATCAATATGACCCTGTGTGATCTAAGCCAACTTTCTATAATGAAACAGCAAAATAAAGCCCAGAAACCCCGTACACACACACACAGATTCACACACACACTAATATTATTTCATTGTAGACAAGTTCTCTGCTAATGGAGAAGCAATATTATAAAGGCCTTAGTCAGCGCCCGGGATGTTTTTCATTAACATGTAGAGAGAGAAGAGAAAGGTTAATATGTAAGGATGGATTTCTCCTTTTTTATACCAGATGAATCAAAGAAATTAGCATTTTCTTATGCTTGTGAGAGAGTAAGAAGATTTTGGTTTAGTGCTCCAATAAGGATAATCTATAGCTTAAAAATGAACTCATAAATCATACTGGCACATTTTACAATAACAGATGCTTTTTGAAATGGTGGAATCTGAACCTCCTTCTCTTGAAAAGTCGAATTCAGACTATGTTCAGAACAGCACACTACCATACTACTCATACTACTGTTGCAGTGTGCGTCATATCTTGTACACCAATTTTCTACATCTGTGGGCTATTCTGTTGACCAAAGCGTTTTTTGTCATAATGTTTTCTGCTTCACATGCAGTGTGTTTTAACAAATGCTTCCTCTGCACGTATGTAAAGCGTTCATTTTTCATTTGAAAAACTTAAAAATCAAAATCAGGTTTGAGAAGATTGGAAACCTCTGTAAGGGGCGTTTTTCAGTAAAAAAAAAAAAAAAGATGGAGGGGCCCCGTTAACATTCATCGAAAAGCAGCTTTGTGTTCTTTATAAGTGCCCCCATTTTTCATCTCTAGTGAAATACCCTTCAGTTTTACGACCGTCACTTTCCCCACTAATGGTGGGCAGCTTTCAAAGCGCCCCTCGTCTG
>NW_024878545.1:0-7971 GCF_018340385.1 Cyprinus carpio
GGAGGATGGGTTTGTCCCCACGCCTCGGGTTATGGGCCCAGCACGTTCCGCTGGCAACTTTTGTGTAAGTGATCCGATTTTTATTTAACACACAATCCCGCTTAAAAGCCAGTGCCTTTTCCTAGGCCACTGGGGCTGTTTTTGGCAGCTAACTTCCCTTTTAATTCACCTTGTTTGGAGGCCTTTAAACCAACACAGAGTCTTCGGATGAACACTATGAAGGCCAGTTTTCACAAACCCGACAGTGGATGTTTCCCCTTTTTTTGGGGGCTCAGGTCTAGAAGTTAAAAACCCTTTTCGAGGATGGTTCAATCCATCGACCTCGGTTTTTTGGGGCCCCCACACTTTGCTGCCCCCCTCTGCGTAAAAAACCCCTGCGTGACCCGACCCACACCCCCGAATAGGAAAGGGCCGGATTTACCCATTGGCCACGGGGCGGGTATGCGTATTAACCCTTGGCCCCTTTAATTTTCCATCTTTTAAACAGGAGACCTTTAAAACCCCTCATCAGCCCTTTTTGATGGAAAAACTACTATAGAGACCGAGCTGGCCCCCTTTTTTTTAACCTCAGGCCCTTCTGGGAAATTAAAACCTCTTAGGGAGAAATGGTTTCCATCCTCAAGTCTGGGATAAAGGCCCCGCACGTTCGCTGCCCACCCCTGTAGTGACCCCCCTTGGAACCCCCCGAACACACCCCAAACCCAGGTGGAAAGCCAGGCATTTTCCCTTTAGGCCTGGGGGTATTATGCAGCAGTACTTGCCCTTTATTCTTCTCTTTTTCAGGAAGCTTTTTAAAAAATTACACACAGTCTTCTGGATGAATGACTACTATGAGAGGACCAAGCTGTGGATGTTGCCCCTTTTTTTAAGCATTTAGGCACGTCTCAAAGTTAAAAAGTCTTAGCAGAGGATGGTTTCGATCCATCGACCTCTGGGTTATGGGGCCCAGCACGCTTCCGCTGCGCCACTCTGCTGTAAGTGATCCCTGATTGGATTCTAACACACAATCCCTGGCTTAAAACGCCAGTGCCTTTTCCATTAGGCCACTGGGGCTGTTTTTGGCAGCTAACTTGCCCTTTTAATTCTCATCTTTTTTGAGAGGCCTTTAAAATACACACCAGATTCTTCTGGATGAAACAACTATATGAGAGGACCAAGCTTTTCCGACCAGGCTGGAATGTTCCCCTTTTTTGGGGACTCAGGCACGTCTAGAAGTTAAAAACTCTTAGCAGGAGGATGGTTTCGATCCATCGACCTCTGGGTTATGGGCCCAGCACGCTTCCGCTGCGCCACTCTGCTGTAAACCACCCCAAATGGGACTCGAACCCACAATCCCTGGCTTAGGAGGCCAGTGCCTTATCCCTTTAGGCCACTGGGGCTGTGAGCAGTATACTTACCCTTTTAATTCTGCATCTCATTCAGGAGGCCTTTAAAATACACACACCAAGTCTTCTAGATGAATGACAAAAATGAGAGGACAAAGATTTTCATGACCAGTCTTGGATGCTGCCCCTTTATTGGAGAATAGGCATTCCTGGAGTTAAAGAAGAAACCGCAGAGGAGAGGTTTTAAACCTCAACCTCTGGGTATGGGCCCAGGACTCTTTTGCGCCCCTCTGCTGTAAATCACTCCTTCGGGACTTGAACCCAAAATCCCTGGCTTCGAAGGCCAGTGCCTTATCATGGGCCACTTGAGGCTAAGTGCAACAGCCTTTTACAATTCTATGCGGAGCCTTTAAAGGAAATACACACACACAGTCTTCTGGATGAGGCTACTATAAGGAAGGACAGAGGCTTTTGCATGGCTGCATTTTTTGGCATTTAGGCACATCTTGAAGTTAAAGAAGTCTTGTAAGAGGATGGTTTCACGATCCATCTCGACCTCTGGGTTGTGGGCCCAGCTTCAAAACAGCCACTCTGCTGTAAGTGATCTGAATGGACTCTGGCAGAAATCGTGAGAACGCCAGGAGCATGGTGCCATTGGGCACTTCAGGGCTTATTTTGTGACAGCCTAACAGCCTTTTTAATTCCACATCTTGTTCAGGGAGGCCTTTAAAATATTAAACACAGAGTCTTCTAGATGAATGAACAAAAAAGGGGATCAAAAGCTTTTTCATGACCAGGCTTTGGATGCTGCCCCTTCTGTGGAGACTCCAGCGTGCCCAGAAAGCAAAACCCTGCTGCAGAAAGAAGTTTCCAAAATACATGGCAACCTCTGGGTTATGTGCCTGTGACTCTCTGCTGGGCGGCCATACTTAGCAGCAATCACCTTAGGACTTGAACCTGAAATCCCAGCCAAGCTGGGGAGCTGGTGCTGGTGCAGCCTCCTGTAAGGGGCTTTTTAAAGTTGGTTGCAGCAGAACTCTGGCACTTTTTGCATATCTATATTCCGGGAGGAGCCTTTAAAATACACACACACAGGCTTCTGGATGAACAACTATGAAGACCAAGCTTTTTCATGTTGCACATTTTTTTTTAAGCATTTAGGTAATATCTTGAAGTTAAGAGTCTTAGCAGAGGATGGTTTCGATCCATCGACCTCTGGGTTATGGGCCCAGCACGCTTCCGGCTGCGCCACTCTGCTGTAAGTGATCCCTGATTGGATTCTAACACACAATCCCTGGCTTAAACGCCAGTGCCTTTTCCATTAGGCCACTGGGGCTGTTTTGTGGCAGCTAACGTGCCCTTTTAATTCACATCTTGTTCGGCTAAAACAACTTCTATGAACAACTACGAGAGGACCAAGCTTTTCACGACCAGACAGTGGATTGTTGCCCCTTTTTTGGGGACTCAGGCGCATCTAGAAGTTAAAAACTCTTACAGAGGATGGTTTCAAACCATCGACCTCTGGGTTATGGGGCCCAACACCCTTGCACTGCGCCCTCTGCTGAAACCATTGCGAGGGACACGAACCCCCCACCCCCTAGAATAGGAGGGCGGGATTTACCCATTAGGCCACTGGGCTGCTATGCAGTAGTTAACTTGCCCTTTTAATTCTCCATCTTAATCAGGGACATTTAAATAACCTCATACACCTTCTTTATGAAGTACTTGAGAGGACCGAGCTGTGCCCCTTTTTTTAAGCACTCAGGCGCTTCTAGAAGTTAAAACCTCTTAGCAGAAAATGGTTTCCATCCATCAAGCTCTGGGATACGGGCCCCGCCGCTTCGGCTGCGCCACCCGCTGTAAGTGATTTCCCCGATTGGACTCTAACACCAATCCCAGGCTTGGAACGCCAGGCATTCCTTTAGGCGCGCTGGGCTATATGCAGCGTAACTTTGCCCTTTTAATTCTTCATCTTATTCAGGAAGCTTTTAAAATACTTACACACAGTCTTCTGGATGAATGACTACTATGAGAGGACCAAGCTGTGGATGTTGCCCCTTTTTTTAAGCATTTAGGCACGTCTCAAAGTTAAAAAGTCTTAGCAGAGGATGGTTTTCATCCATCGACCTCTGGGTTAGGGGCCCCGCACGCTTCCGCTGCCCACTCTGCTGTAAGTGATCCCTGATTGATTCTATCTCGACCCAGCACAATCCCGTGGCTTTAAAGATCACGTCCATGTCGGGCAAGGCCAATTTTAGTGACGCTATTAGTCCCACGCAGGGTCTACACGTCTTTGATGCTGGCTACAGCGTTCCCTTTAACATATGCCAGTCCCCACAACTCCAGTGTATTTCTTCTGGAATCGGACACTAAGAACTACCTTGTGCGGGACTCCGCTTATGAACAAGTGCACAAGTGGTTCACTCGACTCGACAGGCGGAACACGAAAACTGTACAAACCCGTTCGGTGGCAGTACGGGCGAGTGCTGCGACCCTTTGTACGGCAAATATACGCCACCACGCACCGAGGAACCGGAACGATGTGAGAAGAGGGTCTGAAAGGGGTCTCTAATGATACAAAGAGGCACATACCGATACCTGAAGCATGAAAAGGAGACGGAACGAAGCAAGTGTGTGATAGGACACAAACGCAGAAGAGGTTTCTCATCCATGCATTGCCCGCTAGGGTTCATAGGGCCCAGGACCTAACTATTTGCTCTCCAACTCTGAGGCGACGCACCGGCGCGACGAGACCCATATACACCAGGTTGCGCTTGGCAGGCTATAGACGAGTAAGCCAACGGCGGACTGGCAGAGGACGCTGCCGAGGTGTAAGTACACGCACGACGCACTGTCCTATTTCCAACATGTATACGACCGGCCTCACCACATGCTAATGTAGCTATAAATCAGATTAGCCCCCGCCTGATAACCTAACAACGTACCTACTGTATAGTACCCCGGTGAGTCCAATGCGGATCTTTCACAAGTATGCCATGAGGTTATTTAGCATTGCTGAACCTCGAGTGACAGTTTATAAGAGCGTAGGCGATCGCAGAAGGGAATGAGTGCTAGACCGTCTGTAGCTGGAGTCCTCAGGAGGGCGGTCGTCCGGGAAGAAGACAGGCAACACGGACGAGTTAAACGAGTGCGACCCCCGAGCGCGCACCGCCACAACAAACCGAGGACATTGCACCGGGCACCCGGAAAAGGACAGACGAGGAGACCTAGCGCCAGTAACGCCCAACGGAAAAGCAAAACGGTCTGCCCAAGGGGTACAATAAAAGTGATGTACACGCGTGACAAATGCCAATAGGATTAACTCGACGATTCACGAGCGTCACAACCTGCGATCCTATAAGTGCGGACTGGGAACGCTCTGATGGAATACGACGTCCCAAGAAGGACGAACCAAGTACATCCACAAACGGGTTGAAGGAGTACGCACAACGGTATAGATGCTCGGAAGAGAGGCCAAAGTGGCCTTCGAAGGCGAGGTTACGATGGCTTGATGACTATGATGCGTGCATACAGTCCGATACAGAGAAGCTGGAAGGCAGGGGATTAGAAGTTGACATCATTGCTGTGCACCAGTAGTGACTGCGCTACGGAGCTGCGGAGAGCTAAGGTAACAGTAACGTACAAACAGAGGAAAGGAAGGAGAAAGGCGATAATGGTAATGATATAGATAAGTAAAACAACACAAGACAGATCGCAAGGACGAATCAAGCTGTTGAAAACAGAATGGGCACACACAGAAAACAGAATGTGAGGGCGCTCACACAATAGAACCAACAGGAGGTCACGTGAGGGAACGAAAGTGTTGGGAACGCACGCATTAGAAGTAAAGAAGAAACAGAAGAGAGGAGGTGTCCATCCATCACACCTGGGTTAATGGCCCGCCTCTACTGCCGCCACTCTGCTGTAATCATCACCTCGGACTGGACCCACAATCCCTGGCTTCAAAGCCCAGTGCCTTATCCAAAGGCCACTGGCTAAGGGGCGCGCTAACTTCCTTTTAATTCTATAGCTTATTCGGGGCCTTTAAATACCACCACGGCTTCTATGAACACGTGAAACCAAGCTTTTCATGTTGCACATTTTTTTAAGCATTTAGGCCATCGTGAAGTTAGAGTTTTAGTCAGGGATGTTTCGATCCCTCGACCTCTGGGTTATGGCCCCGCACGCTTCCGCTGCGCCCTCTGTGTAGTGATCCCGATAGACTCCTACACACAATCCGTGGCTTAAAACGCCGTGCTTTTTCCATTAAGGCACTGGGGCTTTTTTGGCAGCTAACTTGACCTTTTAATTCCACTCTTGTTCAGAGGCCTTTAAAATACAACAACAGAAAAGGCTCACAGTCTGATGACAAACTATGAGAGGACCAAGCTTTTCCACGACCAGACAGTGGTGTTTCCCCTTTTTTGGGGACTCAGGCACTCTCGAAGTTAAAAACTCTACAGAGGATGGTTTCAATCCAATCGACCTCTGGTTATGGGCCCAACACACTTGCCACTGCGCCCTCTGCTGTAAACATGGCATATGGGACACGAACCCACACCACCTAGATAGTAGGGCGGGATTTACCCATTAGGCCACTGTGTCTAGCTATGCATAGTTTAACTTGCCCTTTTAATTCTCCAGCTTAATCAGGCGACATTTAAAATACCTCATACAGGCCTCTGATTTTGACGACTCCTATTGGAGGAACCGGCTGTGCCCCTTTTTTTTAAGACTAGGCCCCTTCTAGAATTAAACCCTTAGCAGAAGATGGTTTCCATCCATCAAGCTCTGGGTACGGGCCCAGCAGTTCGGCGCCACTCTGCTCTAGTGACCAGTTGGAAATCTAAAACCCCAATCCCCCGGCTTGAACGCGTGCATTTTTCCCCTTTAGGGCCCGGGGGGGATTATTCAGCGCAATTGCCCTTTTTTTTCATCTTATTAGGAAGCTTTTAAAATACTTACAAATTTCTGATGAGAATATAGAGCGGACCAAGCTTGATGTTGCCCCTTTTTAACTTTAGGCAGTCTAAAGTTTTAAAAGTCTTAGAGAGATGGTTTCGATCCTCGACCTTTTGGGTTAGGGCCCAGCACGCTTCCGCTGCGCCACTCTGCTGTAAGTGATCCCTGATTGGGATTCTAACACACAATCCCTGGCTTAAAACGCCAGTGCCTTTTCCATTAGGCCACTGGGGCTGTTTTGTGGCAGCTAACTTGCCCTTTTAATTCTACATCTTGTTTGAGAGGCCTTTAAAATACAAACACAGATTCTTCTGGATGAACAACTACTATGAGAGGACCAAGCTTTTCACGACCAGGCTGTGGAAGTTGCCCCTTTTTTGGGGACTCAGGGCCCTTTTGAAATTAAAAACTCTTAGCGGTGGTTTCGACCATCACCTTGGGTTATGGGCCCGACGCTTCCGCGCCCCCTCTGCTGTAAACCACCCAGATGGGACTCGAACCCAAAAACCCTTCTTAGGAGGCCAGTGCCTTACCTGGCCACTGGGGCTGTTAGGCAGTAGGCAACTTCCCTTTTAATTTGATCTCATTCAGGAGGCCTTTAAATACACACACCAAGTCTTCTAGATGATGACAAAAAAGAGAGGAAAGATTTTCATGCAGGCTTTTGGTCTGCCCCTTTTATTGGAGACTCAGGATGCTTGAAATTAAAAAAGAAACAGCAGAGAGAGGTTTTCCTTTAACCTTGGGTTATGGGCCCCGGACCCCTTTTTGCTGCGCCACTCTGCTGTAAGATCAATCCTTGGGACTTTACCCACAAACCCTGGCTTCGAAGTCCAGTGCCTTTTCCTAAGGCCACTGGGGCTAGGGGCAGCAGCTAAATTGCCCCTTTTAAAACTAATTTTTATACAGGGGGCCTTTAAAATAACACACACTTTCTGATGAACGACTACTATGAAGGACCAGCTTTTTTTGTGCACATTTTTTTAAGCTTTAGGACATCTTTAAGTTGTTTTTTAGCAGAGGCTGGTTTTGATCCATCGACCTCTGGGTTATGGGCCCAGCACGCTTCCGCTGCGGCCACTCTGCTGTAAGTGATCCCAGATAGGACTCTAACACACAATCCGTGGCTTAGAACGCCAGTGCCTTTTCCATTAGGCCCTGGGGGGGTGTTTTGTGGCAGCTAACTTGCCTTTAATTCTAACTTGTTCGGGGAGCCTTTAAAATACCCAAAAACAGGTCTTCTGGATTAACAACTTGAGAGCCAGCTTCACGACCAGACTGGATGTTGCCCCTTTTTTGGGGACTCAGGCACATCTAGAAGTTAAAACCTTTAGCGAGAGGTTTCAATCCATCAACCCCTGGGTTATGGCCAACACACTGTGCTGCGCCCCTTGCTGAACCACTGAGATGGGCCCAACCACACCCCCTAGAAGGAGGGGGGGGGGGGGGGCCGGGATTTTCCCTTAGGCCATGGGGCCGGGATGCAGACTTAACCCTTTCCCCTTTAATTTCCATCTTATAGGAGACCCTTTTAAAAAACCTCATACAGCCCTTTTTGATGACCGACTACTAGAAGGACGCGAGCGTGCCCCTTTGTTAAGCACTAGCCTTCCCAGAAGTTAAAACCCCTTAGCAGAAGAGGTTTCCACCATCAAGCCTGGGGTACGGGGCCCCGCAGCTTTCG
>NW_024878546.1:0-1968 GCF_018340385.1 Cyprinus carpio
ACGCCAAAGTATCAGTAGGTCGGCGTGCGTGCTGTTCCTCAGACACCTGAATCTGAAAGAGAGCCAGAACACAGTGTTAGTCTAGTTCTGGAGTCGAAGCTCCACTACCTCTCCTTTTCCTCTGCTTAAAAGCTGTTCTGCTGATGAGGTTCAGGTGTCTTTGATCACCATGCTCTCCCCAGTGATTGCAGTGTGGCGCTGTTTCCTGGGCGACGCTAATCCCTCGTTAGCTGGCTCGCCACACTCCCCCCCCAAAGCGCCGTCCTGGTACTGCGTGAACATCTGTGGAGAGACAAGGGAGATCGGGGGGGTGGGAGGGAAGTGTTATTGACGGCCTGACCATAGTGACCACATCCTGGAGAGCCCATCGGCATTGCCATGAGCTGCCCCAGCCCGATGCTGGACCCTAAAGGTGGAAATCCTGGAGGGCCAGGAACCATCTGGTGATCCTGGCATTAGTATCTTTGGCCGGGCCATCCACTGGAGGCGGACATGGTCTGTGATAAGAGTGAAGGTCGCGGCCCAACAAGTAATACCTCAACTCTAAGATAGCCCCTTGATGGCAAGCGCTTCTTTCTCCACGGCTGCATATCGAGTCTCTGCTGGGGTGTGAGCTTCCAGACTATATGTATACGGCTGGGTGCTCCTCTCCTCCTTTCTCTTGGGAAAGGACTGCACCAGGCCAGAGTCCAGAAAGCTTATCTGTCTGTAGGATGAAAGGGGCAGCTGAAGTCCGGGGCATGCAGGGCCAGGCGAAGGCGAGAAAGCGCCTCCTTGAGGGGTTTGGAATGCGGCTTCAGCTGCCGCCCGTCCACTTCAGCTTTTCTGGCTGCCCCTTTTTGGTCAGGTCTGTCAAGGCTGGCTGACGAGGGAAAATTTGGTATGAAGCAGCGATAATATCCGACGATCCCAGAAAGGCCGCATACCTGAAGTTTGTTGGTGGGCAGCGTAGCTTGCTGGAACACTCTATCTTTTCTGCTCTGGGGTCGGTTAGCCCCCGGCCAATCTGGTACGAGTATGAGTATTGTGCCTCTGCAAGCCCTAAGTGGCACTTCTTTGGGCTAGCAGTAAGTCCAGCCCACAGCAACTCTCATAGTAATCTGTGTAACTCGGTCGAGATGTTCCTCCCAGCTCCGCGGAGAGTGGATGACCATATCATCCAGGCACGCAGCCATGAGGGACTGGTGCGCGGCCGCAAAATGATGTCCATCATTCTCTGGAATGTGGCAGGAGCCCCTCGTGAAGGCCAAAAAGGGAGAACCCGGTAATGCCAGTGGCCACCAGGGTACTGGAAGGCAGCGTCTTCTCCTTTGAGTCGGGGGTGAGGGGCACCTGCCAATAGCCCTTGGTCAAATCGAGTGTAGAGATGTAACGGGCCCCACCTAATCTCACCAAGAGCTCATCCACACGGGGCATGGGGTAACCACTCGAAGCTTGAGATTTCATTCAGCCGTCTGAAATCGTTACAAAACCGGAGAGTTCCATCTTTTTTGGGACCATTACGATGGGACTGGACCAAGGGCTGCGGGATGGCTCGATGATTCCCAGCTGGTGCATCCGGGCTACTTCCTCCTCAATAGCCTGCCGCCGAGCCTCCGGGATTCGGTAGGGCCTCTGCCGAATGATTTCACCAGGGGCGTGCGGATCTCATGTTGTATAATCCGGGTTTGCCCGGGTAGCGTATTGAACACATCTTTGAATTGTCTGACCAGGGTGGCTTATTTCCGCCTTCTGCATCGGAGAGAGCTGTTCCCCTACTGCGACCACTGGGGTCTCCTCCTGGGCAAAAGCTGCCAGTTGCTCCCGGGGTGCCACCCACCTCTTGAGCAGGTTGATGTGGTAGATTTGCTGCTCCTTCCGGTCCCACTTGGCGAACCCGGTACGTTACTGGCCCCACTTTCTCTATGATGGTGTAGGGCCCCTGCCAGGAGGCTAGGAATTTGGAAGTCGCAGTCGGCACAAGAACCA
>NW_024878547.1:0-1857 GCF_018340385.1 Cyprinus carpio
CATCATGCAACTCCTTGTCTAAATTCCTCACAATCATCAATCAATTTATTTACTATTAGTAAAAACAACCTTCTGCCACCATTGAAGCTTCTCGTTTTTTCAACAAACTGCTGCTTGATGTCAGGGAAATATTCTTGAACACAAACACCTCTTTTGTTTTTGTTGCCTTAAAAAGCCCCTCTTTATACCCTCATTATAAGTAGCTTGATACTGAGAACAAACACTTTGAAAGCACTTTACACTGGAGTCAGACAACTCACTATACTTTTCAGTCTCCTGATCACTCAACTAAATTGTACATCCATTTTTTTGCAAGCTTTTTCATCACTTACCTGGTGACCAGGTTTTTTCCTTGTTTTTTGGGCACTTTGAACATATTGTTTTTCCATCTCCTGTTAACAACACACTCCCACCTCGCATACACACTCTGGGACAGAGTAATATTCTCTGCATCATTCAGATGATTTTTTGCCTTCTGTGTTCCCAGAAAACTGTACCCCATTCACTTTTCCATCATTGCAAATAGTGTCATACCTGAGAGCTCTCGATGCAGAGGTTGAACCAGCCTCAGCCAAGCCAGCAGCATCTAGCCTCTCACCAGGGGAACCTTCCCTGACCACACCGACCGCTCTGCCCGGCCATACAGTTCAACAAAACAGCCTCGGGTTGCTTCACTCTCTTTATCGGGAAATGAATTAAAATTACTTTCTTTATTAGCTTCGCTTCTTTCACTTATCCCGACTTTTTGTAAAATATATGACCTGATTTGCCACATCCCAAACACTTTGCTTTCACGGTTAAAACAAATATCACGTAGTCAAATCCTCAACTCTAAAAAAATAAGTGACAATTCTAACTCGGCATCATCTTTTGACTACCATATATGCAAACGCCTCTAAAAGAAACAACAACAACAACGCATTTCAAAAAGAGGGGATTCACTACTGATCGCAATCTTTTTGATTGGGGGATACCAGTTTTCCCGTGAACCCAGACAACGCCTGGAGTTAATATTTCATCATTAAGAAAAAGGGGGAATGTTGGAAAAAGTAATTTTTAGATGGTAGTAAGAGGGGAAACACAGTAACAAACCCGCCGCTGATCACACCCATGCTCAACTAATTCATTTGTTTTTTTTCAGTACTGTTGAGGAAAATCACCATGGCATTATTCATCCTAGAGGCAGATGCAATACATTCATGCCCCACAACCACCTGCTGACAGCCATGCAACATTCCTCAACACCCGCAGCTGATCTACTTACCTTTAACCGCATGCATACTGCCAAGTGAGTGAACTCTGTAAACCCGCGTGACTTTGGGCAGTGATGTTTCCCTGATAAAACAGGTAGCAACGAGGGGCCCAAAGGCAAACACAAGAAAACAAAAGAAAAATAAAAAAGAAACCAAAGAGAAAAAAAACAACAAAAAAAGGGAGAAAAGGAAAAAGATTCACTGAAAGAATCCACCCACACTACATCCCATTCACCCAACACTCACGCTGGAAGCAGAGATGAGAGAGAGACGAGAGGATGACGAGGCGAGGAGAGAGTGAGAGAAAGATATGCACTGTCCCAATGGCGCACTTCATGTCCCTCGTGGTTCCTGAGCCAGTTCTGGGTTCTTCAGAAAAATCCCCCAGCTATTCAACTTCTCTGTGTACTCCCATAAATACACATGAATAGAAAAATGTTAAAAATGGAGATGGCCAGATGGGCCTATATTCTCTAATAAATTAGAAGCTGTGCCCCCATCAATTGAAAATAAGGTTAGAGAAAAACGCTACTGTGCCATGGTACAAACAGTAATACCACGCTCTCAAGAAAGAAACTCGTAGTCTTGAGCGCAAATGGAAAAA
>NW_024878548.1:0-2967 GCF_018340385.1 Cyprinus carpio
ACAGGTGCACACGCATATTTTCCACTGGAATGTAAAGCTAATCTTAAATGGAATTTAAATGCAGTGAAAAGAGCCACTTCAAACATATTCAAGTTTTCAGTTCAATTCATGTTTATTTGTATAGCGCTTTTTGCAATACAAATCATTGCAAAGCAACTTTACAGAAAATTAAGTTTCTACAATATTAAGTAGTAGCATGTGCATACGGCAGAAATGTTAAAAAAAATCAATAAAAGACGTAAACAAACAGACGATTAACACTATTAACAGCAATTATGCAATCAAACTTATAGCAAAATGTGGTAGTTCTGTATGTTGTTTCAGGGTTAGCATCATCTGAGGTCCTCTGAGGGGTTGGTATCATCTCTTCTCAGGTGTTCTGGATCCAGACTGGAGCTTGTGTAAATCCTAGTTACCACAGGATGTAAATCCCATGGCAAGACAGAGAAACAAATAAAGACATAATTAGCACAGCTGCTGCTCCAGCCAAGTAAGATGAATTAGTTTAACCCAAGCTAAAGAATAATAATGCACATTTGATCAGATATAACTGCAGTCCAAAATTATGAGATGCATTATTTGAATGCTTGGCCAAAGAGATGTGTTTTTAATCTAGATTTAAACAGAGAAAGTGTGTCTGAACCCCGAACATTATCAGGAAGGCTATACCAGAGTTTGGGAGCCAAATGTGAAAAAACTCTACCTCCTTTAGTGGACTTTGCTATCCTAGGTACTACCAAAAGTACAGCATTTTGTGACCTTAGGGAGCGTGATGGATTGTAGTGTGGTAGAAGACTAGTTAGAGTGCACTTGAGGAGCTAAAACATTAAGGAGCCTTATAGAGGCAACAATATTTTGTAACTGATACGGAACTTAATAGGTAGCCAGTGCAGGGCAGTAATTGGGAATGACAGTCATGTACTGCTGTGACCTGGTAAGGACTCCTAGCAGCTGCGGCTGCTTTACCTCACCTGTAGCTTGTTATTGAGGATGCAGGACAACCACCCTAGCAGTGCATTACAATAGTCCAGTCTAGAGGCCTTAAATGCATGAACTAAGCTTTTTTCTGCATCAGGAACATGTAACATGCTCTGATAGCTTGGCAATGTTTCTAAAAAAAGATGGAAGAATTGCCGTTTTTGTAACATGGGAAATATGATTTTCAAAAGACAAGTTACTGTCTACTATAACTTTACAGATTTTGACAGTAGAGGAAGTAAATAGTACATCTGTCTAATTGCAAATTGCAATCTATGAGAGATTCTGTGTAGCCGTTTTTGGTCCAATTAAGTAATATCTTTTTTCTTTATCTGAATTTTATTAGGAGAAAAATTATTGGTCATCAATGCACATTTTAGCACACTCTGTTAGCTTAGATTATTTTAGAAAGTTTCACCTGGTCTTGTTGAGATATATAGTTGAGTATCATCAAACATAGCAGTGGGAAACTAATCATTTTCTAATAATATTACCAAGGGCAGCATGTATATTGAAAATAGCAGAGGACCTAGGACAGATCCTTGTGGCACTCCATATTTTACTGGTGATAAATGAGATGACTCCCCCACATTTAAATAAACAAGAAGAGTGGTGATGGGACAAGTAGGATCTAAACCAAATGCCAAACCTGCCCTTGGATACCTGTATAGTTTTGTAATCGATCTATGAGTATGTAGTGATCTATGGTGTCGAAGCGCAACATTAAGATCCAAACAAAACTAACAATGAGATGCAGCCTTGGTCACAGGGGCAGAAGCAAGTCATTTTGTCATTTTAACAAGTGCAGTTTCTGTGCTATGATGGGGCCATGAAGCAGGACTGAGAAATTCCCTCATACCGAGAACCATTTTTTTTGCAGGAAGGAGCACAGTTGAGCAGACACAACTTTCTAAAATTTTAGACATAAATGGAAGATTTGAAATGGTTCTGTAATTTGCCGGTTCACAAGGATCTAGTTGTGGTTTCTTAATAAGGGCTTAATGACCATAGCTTGAATGGTTTGGGGCATTGACCTAAAGATAATGATGCCAGTTAATAATGCTGAGAAAGCGGTTGCTAACTTCTACTGGTAGCTGCTCTTTCAGTAATTTGGTGGATGCAGGATCTAATAAACATGTTTGCGGTTTAGATACAGTGATAAGTTTATTGCTTTCTTTATACATCCTATGGTTTGTAAAGCACTGAAGTTTATCTTTAGGTCGCGATGGATAAAACTGAAGTATTAGACACTGTAGAATCTACATTTGTTATTGTATTTCTGATGTTATCCATTTTATCAGTGAAGAAATTCATAAAGGTCATTACTATTTAAAGTGAGGGAATATTTGAATCAAGGTGGCATCTGGTTATTTGTTAATCTCGCCACTGTGCTAAATAAAAACCTTGGCTTGTTTTGATTTATTTTCTATGAGTTTATTGGATATCTCGGCCTAGCGGTTTTAGAACCTGTCTATAGCTGGACATACTGTTTTCCAAAATTCTTCTTCCAAGTTAGTTTTTTCTCCATTTCGCTCAAGTTCGACTTTCTTGAGAGTGGGTATTACTGTTGTACCATGGCACAGTACGTTTTCTCTAACCTTTCCAATTTGATGGGCACAGCAGCTTCTAGTAGAGAATGGTGCCCATGTTTATGATCATTCGTCTAGTTCATGTGTATTTATGGGTACACAGAACAGTTGAGATGAATCAGGCAGGTCATCATGAAGTGCTTCCAACGTCTAGTCAAATCCCACATCTGCTCCTCTCTGCCTGACACCTTGGATCCATTACAATTTGCTAACCGCTCAAATAGATCCACTGATGACGCCATTGCAATGGCCATACACTCTGCCCTGGAACACGTGGAAGGAAGAGACACCTATGTGTAGATGCTGTTCGTTGATTACAGCTCTGATTTAACACCATCATCCCTACCAAACTTAATAGCCAAACTGAAAGATCTGGGTCTTAACAGTCACTTATGTAACT
>NW_024878549.1:0-787 GCF_018340385.1 Cyprinus carpio
CAGCACTTGCATGCTTTCTTTCTGTTCATTTGCTTAGTTGCACTAACAGAGTGTTACTGTTCACAGAAAGCGCTAAACTGAGCGCTTTTATGCTTAGAAGCTCAAACATATGTGCAAGATCATGAAAGTAGTAACTCACTGAAATCTGTTTTTCTACAATGCTAAAACACTTCATTTAAGATGTTAGAAACATCTTTAATGTTGGCAAGCTTTAGTCTTAACTTTGCACAAACTATCATTCTCTAACAGAGAAAGAAGATTTTCAGCACTTGCATGCTTTCGAATCTCAAACATATGTTCATGATCATAAAACTAGCATCTCACTGAAATCTGTGTTCTGCATTGCTGAATCATTTTATTTAAAGATGTTAGAAACATCTTTAATGTGGGCAAGCTTTAGTCTTAACTTTGCACAAACTATCATTCTCTAACAGAGAAAGAAGGTTTTCAGCACTTGTGGCCTTTCTTTCTGTTCATTTGCTTAGTTGCACTAACAGAGTGTTTCTGTACACAGAAGCGATAAACTAAGCGACTTATGCTTAGAAGTTCAAACTTAGGTTCATGATCATAAAACTTGTAACTCACTGAAATCTGTTTTTTTGCATTGCTCAAACATTTCATTTAAAGATGTTAGAAACAGCTTTAATGTGGGCAAGCTTTAGTCTTAACTTTGCACAAACTATCATTCTCTCTAACAGAGAAGGTTTTCAGCACTTGCTTGCTTTCTTTCTGTTCATTTGCTTAGTTGCACTAACAGAGTGTTACTGTTCACAGAAAGCTTAAACTG
>NW_024878550.1:0-1841 GCF_018340385.1 Cyprinus carpio
ACTTACAAGGTAACAGTGGTTATTGTCATTTTGATTTATTTAATCACACAAAACTTATAACTCAGTATTTGCTGAAAGATGAAAAAAAAGACAAATTGTGTTTTATTTTGAAGTGGTTTATTTCATAGTAAACATTGAGTGTTTGTAACAGAGGAGGATTTAAATTGTGAATGTCTAATAAATCCTCTCTCCTCTTTCTGCTGAGCGAGATGAAAAACGGACGCAGAGTTTGCCCTGTCTCATTTATTTCTCCTGTTTCCAGAGAGAGCATATAAGCTGTTTACGTGGTGCCAGCCGGTACCTGTAACAGTTTATTGGGGGCTCGTCCGGGATCACTCCCACCTTGTGGCCGGAAGCTGATCCAGTGATACTGCAACCTTGGACCAAAAGTGACCTGATGCAACCAGCGAGCTGCAGCCAGTGGAAAAGATCTCCAGATACCATCGATGATGTCTACGGATGAAGAGGTGACCTGTAATGAATAAAGACTAATGACTGTGCCGTGCTGAAATCACCACTCATCAAGAACAGAGCGTGAACTGTGATCCTGGACTCTTGTGACCAAGTGCGAGGAATTGGGAAGCGGATGGTGAGAGGAAAAGGTTGGTGTGGGCCATCAAAAAGACCCTTCTCACTCTCTCTATAGATGAACTGTTCCAGATTGCCAAGTCAGTGGGTCCAGTGCCAGGAATGGACGAGTCTCTCGTCAAGTCGACAGATGAGGAGGGTTGTTTTGAGTACATTTGCAGTTTCATGTCCAGTGAGCCTTTACTGGAGTTAGAGGATTCTGGGATGGCACATTTATTAAACTTAAGGGAGTTAATCGACATTTTAATCATCATTCAGGGTCGTGCTTCACAAGCTGCTGTAGCAATTGATGTATCGGGCAGTGGGGATGTAAGTAATGCTAATGATAATGCTAACCCAACTGGTGCTACCGGTACTGGAATTACTAATACAACCCACATGGCACTATCTACGGCTAGTGACACACATGACAGCTGCAGAAAATACTTACTAGTTATGAGGAGCTGAGTAAGAAAATTATGCAGTGCAAACATACACCCACTCCACAGTCTGTACCTCAGTCATCTGTAAAGATAGGATGCAATTCACAAAGAGTAGTAACGCAGTAGGCAATTAGTATTGGGAAGCAAACATTCTAACACCATTGGACACATGACAAGTTGCTCCTCCCTTAAGAGAGTTGTCTTCTACCTTCTCATCGCTGGGAACTGGAAGATCCAGGGGGTCAGATTGGGGACCAGGGTCAGATCTCAGCTAAGCAATAGTGAAAGGCCTGCCGGTAGAAGACGCTTTAATGCGAGCAGTTCAGTGATGCAGAGTGTTGTAAGAGCCCGGCCCCTCAAAGTCATCAAGCCAGGAACTTTTAAAGACATGTTGATGAATAAGTGATGATCTGACTGTAGAGGAGCTAAAAGCCTTCCTCCACTCCCCACCTGGGTGAAAGCAGTAACACCGAGCTGTTCCAGGAGCTCATGTAAACGCAAACAAAAAGACAATGAGACACCCTGCACAGTTCTCTATACAGAGTCATAGGATCTCTAAGCAGAAGATCATGCTGGCTCTCCAAACATGCTGACACCGATGTCAAGTACAATGCAAGCACAGTGCAGGATGTGTTTCTCCAGACCGTGATATCAGGCTTGGGGGCCGCAAGCATGATGATAAACCGCAGAGAGCTGGAAGGCCATTGCTTGTAGACCCCAGGGTATCGGATGAGTTAATCTTAAAACAGATGAAGAAAGTGATGTGTGATGAAAGTGAAAGGCAACGAAGGCTAGGTCCCGCCACCCGCCAAAGACTAACAAACGTGCACA
>NW_024878551.1:0-27305 GCF_018340385.1 Cyprinus carpio
TAACATGAATATGCATTGTATATACTACAAGCCCTGCCCATATTGGATAAATCCACTAAAAATCCATATAGGGAAAATCACCTGATGTTAAAAAACAATGTTTTAAAACTACAAAATAAAAAAAAAAAAAAACTGTTCTGAAAACCACAGATGACATTTGTCTTAAAACACGGACATATTGGACAGAGTGGTTCCTTGGTTTATATTAAACATAAATATGCAGTCAAATTAAACATACACACAATGTACCTTGCATTTGAGAGAGGGGGCACAATAAATGGAAGGGTGACTGGGCAGAATTCATTAAGTTGATAACATGGGCTCCATTACACAACTACACAGCACTGTAATGACTTCTGAGGATTGGGGGAATGAGAAACCGCGGCAAAAAGGAAGTAGCATGTAGAAAAGAAAATGAAAGGTTTGACTGAAAAAGAAAATGACGGAGAGAGAAAGGGATGGTTGGCGGGTTTCTGCTTTTGATTAAAGAATCATGACAGCGAAAAGCCGCTACTGCTAACTGTGCATATATTGTGATAACATACAGCTCCATGGTAATTTGGTAGCAGAATGTGTGGTTGACCCACAGAAACATACAGTACAGTAAAAAGTGTGTTAGAAGCATAACCTCTGCTCAACAAACAGTCATGTGATACCAGCAGGTTAATTGCTAAAAGAAACAGACATACTGTAACATGCAGAGGAGAAGCGCTAGCAGAAAGCATAGGGGAAAAAAGATCATGACACTTACGAAAACTGAGGATTTATAGAGTGCTGTCGGTGCTGTCCATGACATATTATGATGTTCATGAACGTCCTGTTCAGCATGTGAAATCGTGCATCCTTCCTGTCTCAATCAAAGGGGAACTTTTTCATCATTCCACATTATTTATTTTTAACAGTGATTTCCTTATGTTAAAAAAATAAAGCCCGTTACCATTGGGGGAAAAATCTGGGTTTTTTTAAGCCCCGAGAGCATTAAGTTTGGTTCAATTCCTAATTAATAAAATAGGTATTGAACATAAGTTATGAACCTGATCTAACCATTTAAAAAAATTTTGGTCAAAAAAATTATGGGACAATTCGTTTGCAAAATTAACTTTAAAAATAATAACGTGTTTTAAAGGGAAAGGGGGATCTTTTTGAATTTGACACCGATATTGTAATGCAATTTGAGTTTTTCACAATGGGGTAGTTTAAAACGAATTAACAAAAAAAGAATTATTGTTTTCCCTTAAAAATTCAACATTAAAACATTTTTTTTTTACGTGATTAATAAAAAACAGTGATAAAACATGCCAGAAAACACTACAAATGGGTGGTTTTGAGGAAAAAATCAAAACCTTGCCAAGCCTGTGCCAAGAAAATGAAGAATATACTAAAACTTATTCCCCAAAAATTTCATCCTTTCATTTTTAAAAGGGGCCCCCAAAATCGCTGTATTAAAAAAAACCAACCATCTCAAAAATTAAATTTTAAATTCATAATGGTCTTTCCAGAAAAGGGGGCTTTTTAACCGCAAAAACTACAAGGAAACTCAAAAATATTCCATTGATGAAGGGGATTACAAGGGATTTTGGGGAAAGTCTGGCATCCTAGTCTGTAATGCTCCTAACCAACCTATCTTGTGGACCTGGCTAAAAGGTAATCTAATCCCAGGGGCCACTTTCATAAATCCTTCCTTGTTTAACTTTAAAAACCTCCTTTCTATGTTCAGGCTTTTTGGGGGGGAGTTGGGCAGGTTAAAGGAGTTTCCCAGGGTTTTTCTTGATTCCCCCACCCACCCCGGTTTGGGCAGAGACCCAATCATGCTGATCCACCCCCCTTGGTATATTGGGGAGTGGGCGGTTTTTCAGCTGTGAAGCGGAGAACTAACAGCTCCAAGATCCATTGTTTTGACGCATGCTTATTGAAATGCACAATGGATCGAATAAAGCTACTATAAACTATAAGCTCCTATAAAAAAAAATTTGGTGACATCCCAAAAGGAAGCCAAAATTACAAAGAGTGAAATTTACTCCCCACTTTCCTGACTCCACGGCAATTACAAAGGGAACAAGGCAGATGCTTTTTAGAATCAAATTGAAGAGCCACTACAGTAGAAAATGTCAACATACCGGCCTCAGGATCATCATGAGGTATCATAAGAATCATAAGAAATGATTTGGAATGCTACACTCAATTAGCATGATATAAAAGTGCCCCATACAAACTTGCAGTAACAGATATGAGCAAAACAAGCAAATCCTGAACCCCTGACCCAAGAAGAGAAGATCTCAGCTAAGCATTTCTGGTAAAACTATTCGCTATGTGCAGATTGTTTCACAGATAACCGATTTTATTTGTTTTTCATTACTCCCTTTTAGCAAACCGTGTAAGTAAACAAAAGAAGCAAGAGGTGTCAGATTAATTTCAGATATGCAATAAAGACGATTGTTTTCTTTACACTTTATTTTCTGCATTAGTGTCTTTTCTTTGTGACCATGGTATTCTGGGACATTAAGCATTATAATTATAACATCTCCTCACTCCCCTAATTAACTTAAACATCCATATTTCACAAACAGCTAATAATACACTCACATTCGTTACAACCCACTCAACATAAATAAATGACTTAATTTGGCATGGGAATGATAGTATTTGTTGGAAATGCTCTTGTTATTGTTGTCAGAACATCCGCTTCAAAAGATTTTTATACACACCGGACACACATGAAAATGTGTGTGTCTCCTCTCACAACTTATGCTGACACATTTGAATATGAACAATGTGGCAGGCATGAGAAAAAGGACGTTATTAATATTATATAAGACAACATGCTTCTAGCATTCTGCTGAGAGTAATGGGGGCTAGTCTGTGTGTGTGTGTGTGTGTGTGTGTGTGTGTGTGTGTGTGTGTGTGTGTGTGTGTGTGTGTGTGTGTGTGTGTGTGTGTGTGTGGAGGAGGGATATATCTGTGAAGACACACCAAATTTGGACAGTAAGGAGATCACTCCTGTCAGCGCTGGTACACCGCAACATTTGAAACGGCCCATTTAACGGTAGCACGCCAGCCTATCCGCTGTGCTCATTTGCATACTTCCAGTGAGGCCCTGATGGATGAAGATGGATGAGAGAAAATCAACCTCACTGAAACAACTGTTATATCAGGTTAAACTATCCACAAAGCTCTTAACCTGTGCAGCTTTATCTCCCCCTGCCTCCTCCACCGATATCAATTCATCAATAGCAACCTTATCGGGGAGGATTTTGGTTCCAAAGACGGGTTGCACTATGAGGTGTGGTAATAGGAAATCAAATGAAGGCGAAGGTGCATGCAGATATAAGAAGGCACCTGCTTTACGATGCTGTCAGGGATATTACCTTAGAAAAACAGTGGACCAACAGCAACAGGAGATTAACTCAGACAGCTGCTTCAGCCTTGGTTTAAAGCTAAAAGTTTTTTTTGTTTGTTTTTTTGGCCAGAGAGGAAAGCACAGAAAGGACAAGAAACAACTATGAAAGAGAGGAGGAACAGGAGGATCAGGTAATGCTTACCTGCCTGAACACCATAGCTCACAGCAGCGGCCAGAGCATTTGCAAAAAGGGATATAAAAAGTATATAACCTTACCTAGTCAATACAAAAAAAAGGGAAAAAGGTGTTCTATTAATTGATTACATCTTTAATAAATTGTTCATTTTGATAATATGCTGTTTTATATAGAAAAATGTTTTAAATACGGCTGCACCAAATAAATAAATATATTAAAAATTATAATAGAATAGAATAGAATAGAATAGAATAGAATAGAATAGAATAGAATAATGCTGTTTCAGTGTGAGATGCTTTTACCATGTTTACCTTGTTTATAATGTTTCAAATTATGATTTTTGTCCAAATCATGCAGTTGGATGAATTAGATGTGCTTCAGTGTGAATGAACGATATTCTTTCACATACACTGTGGAGTATGTGTTTCAGTTTACAATATGTGACAGAAATATATTAAGGCAGAAATATATTACTTTTGTAAAACTCCTATTCTAAAAATTATTTATAATATAATATAATATAATATAATATAATATAATATAATATAATATATATAATATAATATATATAATATAATATAATTAGGGCTAATTATTTAATTAATTAATTAACTAATTAATTAAGTGAATGCATTAAACAGCCCTAATAATATAAATATAATGTAAATTAATATAATATAATATAATATAATATAATATAATATAATATAATATAATATAATATAATATAATATAATATAATATAATAATCAGTGTTATATGTCTAATTCTGACCACAAAAAACCAGTCATAAGGGTCAATTTCTTTGAAACTGAGATGTATACGTCATCCCAAAAGCTAAATAAATAGTCTTTCCATTGATGTATGGTTTGTTAGGATAGGACAATATTTGGCCGAGATACAACTATTTGAAAATCTGGCATCTGTGGTTTCAAAAATCAAAAATACTGAGAAAAAATTCTTAAACACGTAAAGAAATGAATGAATTGAAATGTGTTTGTAATGATGAGGATTTGGTGGCACATTTAAATTTGTCCAAATGAAGTTCTTAGCAATGCCTATTACTAATCAAAAAATTAGGTTTTGATATATTTATAGTAGGAAATTTACAAAATATCTTCATGGAACCTGATCTTTACTTAATATACTAATTATTTTTGGCATAAAAGAAAAATCTATAATTTTGACCCATACTATGTTTTTTTGGCTATTGCTAAAAATATACCCCAGTGACTCAGTGTCACATATGATCTTTTTGTCCAAATCAAGCAGCCTACTCTGAATTGGATGTACATTCTGGGAAAATACAATCACGTCAGAGTGAGTTCCTGTTTAAAGCAGATATAAATAAAGAAATGCCATCAAGTCTTTCATAATGGCACTCAGAGCTTCATCCTCTAAAAAACACAATCAGTAGGGTAGAGAACACAATGTCACCAGCTGGCCTGACGACACAAGCCTCCGATGAGAGTTCTCCAGTCGATAAGGATTTGATGGCGGAGGTTTGGCTTCAGGTCGAGGTAAACTCTACTGCACATGCCTTGACATCTTACTGTTCTTTTTCTGGCAGGAGGCTTGAAATGCAATATATCACTAGAACAGCCTTCTTCCTCCCCTACTCCCAAATGCACACACACAAACACACACTCACACACACCTGCCACCCATGTTTCCGTCTGTGCTCTCAGCAACGGAAGACCTAGACAAGAGCTGCTAAAAGTGGTTATGTAGGACAGCGTGAGCACAATGCTGATTATGCAAAAAGGCAAAAACGGAAAATGACAGTCATTAATAGCATTCCAGGAGTTAACTGTCCATAACTAACACTGCCAAAGGCAAGCTGGCAAACAGAGACAATCGTGAGTGTGTGTGTGTGTGTGTGTGTGTGTGTGTGTGTGTGTGTGTGTGTGTGTGTGTGTGTGTGGTGTGTGTGTGTGTGTGTGTGTGTGTGTGTGTGTGTGTGTGTGTGTGTGTGTGTGTGGTGTGTGTGTGTGTGTGTGTGTGTGTGTGTGTGTGTGTGTGTGTGTGTGTGTATTCAGGGACAGTGAGCATACACTGTACAAACAGTTCTCAGTTTAGAAACGAACTATAATAGCAAAACATGCAATTAACCGAAAGATGCGAGACCTAAGGCCTCAAGGTCAGACGCTATTGAATATTTTGTGCTTAGCGTACAGGAAGTAATTACCACCCACATAATTACAGAAGGTGACTGTGTTGCAACCACAAACGCACCATATTGCCTTCAATCATTTAATTCTTCATCTAGCGCATTTTCGAGGGGAAGCCCACTGAGCTATTGCAAGACCTTGAATTCCTTGCCACATGAGGGGCTCTTTGTTTCCCCTCGATTAAGCTTGCCTGAGTGTTCAGGGCAGAGTGTGTCACGGTTCCTCAGTGTGTGTGGTGTTTCCAGGCGGCCGTGGTGAGCGCTGACCCCTGCTAAAGCTCCTGCTCCTCACCCCGCTGTGCTAAAGCTACCTACGCGCTCACTGGCCACCATGTTGGGAAGTGATCCAAATCCACCTCCTCATGCTTCCCTTGCACGCTTTGCTCCTCCGCAGCCGGGCCTGCGTTCGGTCGCATCTGCAGTGTGTTAAAACACTTTCTCCTTTCACAACTGTATGTAAGCCAGTCGTTGATCGTTTTTTTCTCCAAAAAATGTAAACATTCTGCGCTTATCAAAACACATCTTTCTCGACCTGCCTGACATCCCAACAGTGGGTTGAACCAATGGTGTGAGTTTGAGGCAGGGGCTATCTGTTTGACTGACCAATGACAGATGGGGGAATGTTTGGGAAAAACTGTTTGAAACAGCCATTGTTTTTTGCAAATTTATTTGCTGATGTCAAACAAATAGAAATTTTATTTAATTTAAGCTCTACAACATTGGAAATATTGACTCTAGAACTTTAACTCAAAGTAATCTTCAAAAGTAATGTATTTGAATGCATGTTCATTTTCGGAATAAAATACAAAAATATACATAAAAGTATATGAGTATATACACACTTTTTATTATATAAAAATAATAATGTAAGTTTTCATAATATATATATATCCTACCATTTAAGGGTTTTGGGTCAGTAAGATTGTGTAATGTTTTTTTTTTTGAAAGAAAGAATATTACAGTTTAAAATAGCTGATTCTGGGCCCTATTTATCGATCTAAGCACATGGTCTAATGCGCACGGCGCAAGAATCCACTTTTGCTAGTTTAACGTGGGAAAATGGTCTGTGCATCCTGCACATGGTCTAAAAGGGTTTTCCATTTTCTCTTAATGAGTAATGGGTGTTTTAGGGCATAACGTGCAATAAACCAATCAGAGTTTCATCTCCCATCATCTTTATAAGCAAGTTGCGCAAGCGCCATGGCTATTTTAATTTTTAAAAATGTTTTGTGTGCTGCTGCTTTGTCTCTGTGTTTATAATAAGCAAAGTGTAACGCACGTTGTGCACCCGCCTATAGGCGCATATTATTAACGCGCTATTTAAATAACAAAGAAAAAATATTGCGCCAGACTTTAGACCAGGTTTGAGTTGGTCTATGGCGCAGTTTATTTTCACCAGCACGCCCATGGGCGCATTCAAATGGGTGCAAATGCATTTGCTATTTAAACAATGCAGCGCAGGACGGAAAATAAGAAACTGCGTTAGGGCTGAAACTAGCAAAAACACTTATGCCGTGCATTGTGCCAGGTGTATGATAGGGCCCTCTATTTTAATATATTCAAAAGTTAATCTATTCCTGCAGTGGCAAAACTAAATTTTCCACACCATTCAGTGCCACATGAACATTCAGAAATCAGGTGAGTTGGTGCTCAAAAAACATTTATTATTATTATAAATATTGAGAACCATTGTGCTGCTTAATTAATATATCTATACAGTGATTCTTTGATCAACAGAAAGTTCAAAAGAACAGCACTATTGTAACATTATTCTATCTATAACCAGACCTAAAACTATGTTTTTTTCTGCTTTAAAGCGTTGCCAATCAGATAGGAACACCACCGAGGACGGTGGCTTAATTCATCATTTCTTTCCACTCTCGCAGAGAGAGAAAATATGTACACTCATGTATGTGTTCACGGAGGGGGTTACACAGGCTCATAGCCAGCCCTTTTTGTTTCTCACGGCAGGCGCCAGCTTCATTAGCATAAATTAGAATATTTCACGGCAAGAGAGCGACTCATAGCTATGCGTTACCTTCACATAACGACACACGTCCTCCCGCACCCTTCCACTCTATCTCCTCGCCTGCTGTAAAATCTAACCCCCCTGCTGATTAAAGAGAGTGGAAGGGATCTTTTAGCACAGCCACACCACGCCAATAGCATTACATTAATCTACATTAGAAACATTCATTACATGCTAAACCACTCAGGCAACATGCCTCTTCCCCAGCACACTCTGTATATCATATCATTAGCTTAAAGTATATGGAATGAATATGAAAATACACTTCCCTGTTGAGACATTCCCTCAAGTAAAAATACTAAGACGTGGCTGAGGCAACACTATAATTGTATGGTGAAATCTAACAAAGGTAGACGATATCAGTGTCATTTTATTACTCTAACACACACTATCTATGAAATGAAAACGTGTGTAAAAGTCATTTTTGGGCTGTGAATAGAGTCTACAGGAGGTTTTAGGTTACACAGCTACTCAGCGAAGGTGTGTGTGTGTGTGCAGGTCCTCAATCTCTCCACGTTTCCCCTGAACACAGGATACGACAGCGAATAATGCTGATTCCGTCCAATGAGCGTGTGTCGACTGACAGTGTTCCTAAGCTGCGCGAAAGGCGGCCATTAATCTTGGTCTGGTTTAAGTAGCATATATTAATTTGTGTCATTTTTACTAAGTCGAGACAGGAAGGGGCGCCACCAGTCCGTGGTTTGACTGCTCACAGCAGCGGGAGAAGGGGGGGACTGATGGCTGGGGGAATATAGGGGGTCTTTATGTATTGCGCCGCTACCGTCGTCAAAATCAAACAGCGGGATGCAGAAGAGCTGGCAATCGCCGGCCTTTGAATTAAACTAAATGAACTCCTGGGGTGTTGGTATGGCAACCATAGCTGAAAAACGGCACCGCCTTTTACACTTAAGACACGTGAAAGAAATGAATGAATTGAAATGTGTTTGTAACGATGAGGATTTGGTGGCAGAAAGAGCCCTAATGCTGTTATATGGATCACGGCCATTGACTGCACCGCTGAGCTGAGGGGCTGAGTCTGACTCCACAGAGACAATAATAGCATCTGCAGAGCCTTTTTACTGTAATTCGCTTTTTTACACTGAGCTACAAACTGCACCACAGACTAATATCAGACAGAAAAAAGGAGCTCCGTGCATCTGCAAGCAAATTTCCTCTCTAAAGCAATTTTTAATCCAATAAGCGAGTAGATGTTTTTCGCTGTAATGGCTCTGAATATGATATCTGTCAGACAACTATGAACAAAGCTCAGTTTGCAGAATGACTGGCATTGATGCTGTAGATATCCAAACCGCCAACGCTGCCATGCTTTTTAAGCACTTTAGATGCATTCAAATCTTTTGAAAGGAAATATTAAATGACGATTACGATTATTGTGCCTTACACTACAACAAACAATAACTAACAGTTTGTATTGTTAGCCAACTCATGCAAAAATGAGAAATGGTGCATTCCTTATTTATTTATAGTTATAGTTTTTAGCATGGCACTGTGTTCTTTTTTACATGAGCAGCTTGTGTTTTCAGTGTCTCAAAGCGCCTTGAACACAGTAAATGCTGCTTCACACAAACTCCATCTCTGCATCTGCTCAGAGTTGAAGTCGATAATTGAAGATATTAAGACAGCCATAAATAATTAAAATTGTAATTTTACATTTGTATTTATTATTTTTTTAAACGCTCTATTTTTTTTTAGTGAAATATTAAAAATAGTAATATTTCTTGTTTTGTTTCTTATATTTAATTAAGTAATAATAATTGATAATATTATTAATGCTATATAAACACAAAATTGTGCAGCCCTTCATAAAGCACAGCAAATAACGGAGTTTTGAAAAAATGCGATTTAAATCGCAAGCACAATTTTTATCACATAAGACACGATAAGACTTTCTCTCTCCAAATCGTGCAGCACTACTTGAGTGCAAAATCCTGCTGAGTGCTGATGATTAATTTCATGTGTTGTGATGCCTTTCATACAGGAAAGGAGGTGGGGTGGTTTAAATAAAGGTTTTGATCCTAAAGCAATGTGAAACGATATTAACATGATGTCGTCAGCCAAGACTCTGTACAGAATGTAGGTACGAAATGCAACAGTTTCAAACAGGCCCAGCATAACCTTAAGCCATGTCAATAATTATTTTATAAAATGAGGGTTTGGGTTCCTTTATTGACCATCCAAGCAGGAGGAAAACACCTCCCACACAAAAAGCGCTTCTTCACTATTCACACGGGCAACCTGTTATCAGAGCTAATTAGAGACTCCCACCTCCTCCGTTATACATTTCTGTAATTAGGCTCTTAAAACATGATTAACATGTCTCAATTACGCCAGTCATCATTTGCATAATTTATAAGGAGCTCTAATTGCGAGTGAGTTTAGACTTGAAGCTGGGTAATAATAGAAACACACAGGAAACATTATGCTGCTACTGAGGCATGTCCGTTCCAACGGCCCTAAGTATGATTAGCAATCACGTTCCAAATAAAGCAGGAGGAGGAGAGACTCCCCTCATGTAGCTGTAGCAAACACAATATTTCTCCACAATTCACCAAGATGGTCGTTAGATATCTTGCCAGCTCTAAAATTACGTGGCGCACGAAGAACAAATGAGTTAAGGAATGAAGCCCAAACTTTATTAAGCGTGGTGTTGCAAGCACTGATACCGCTACAATAAAGGTAAAAGAACACTGTGAATAAATATGTGAATATTACAAGAGTAATACATCAAAATACAACCCTTACAAAATGTACTAAGTTTACTTGTGTTTTCTCACCTCATCTCATAATAGCTATATTAATATATGAAAGAAAGACATTTATTTGAAGTTGAAAGATATTTTGTAAGAATTTCGCAGCTGAATCTTGTGTTAAAGGTAAATTAATCACTACTCTGAGACAAGTGTGAGATACGTGATGAGGTTATATCACTCATATGACATGAGATACAAGTAAGGACATGCTTGTTAGTGTCTGCACGTGTCAGGTTAGATGATAACAGTGTATCCAATTTCTCCATATTGCTTTTAGCATTATGCACATGCCAGAAAGCATTATTTGTTGAATGCCACCTTAAATGAACTTTTGAAGTCTGCATGAAATGGAATGCTTTGATTTGGAAAAATCAAATATATGTTTTGAATCTTACTGTAAACAATTAATCCATGTATATGGATGCATATGTTTCTTTTATTTTTAATCAAAATGTCAAAACTCTTCCTGTGAAACAACATACTTATCTCTGGTTATGTATATGCCAAACCTCTCCAATCACTTTGTTTGCCCCCACACATTCAGACCTGCCTCCAGCCAATCAACAACCAATAACTAGAAGCAAGTCCCAAGGCTTTTTTTTTTGTTTTGTTTTTTCTGTTTTGATAATCCGCTTCATTCAGATCGTTCATCACAATATATAAGAAAAAATTATAATAATAATAAATATATATATATATATATATATATATAAATGACTTTATACACCCTAACTGAAGACAAAAGTTGCAACATTTAACAATCACCAGTGAGTTAGGGTCAATGACATAAACTCATTTTTGTCTGTCTGTTATTAAAAATGCATTAAAAATCCAATTAATAGATATAATGACTTCAATACCTGTATACTATGAGGAGAATGCTTCTTATTTCCCCAATTACACTTCGTTATAAATGTTTTAGGCATAAAACCCCCCCTGTAGACCCTCACAACTGTTTAGGCCAGTACATTACTTCAAATATCAGATCATTTTTTATGACAAGGCAAAGGTTAGTTCAGGCTGTAAAATGTCATGTGATCCAACTGAATCCTCAAAACATAATGATAATTATTAATAATACATCAAAATATCTAGAAAAACCTTTTACCTTGAAAATATATATTTTTTTGAAAATGTGTGTACTCACATATATTGAATTTTTAAGTTACAGCACATAACACATTTTTAGTAGATTTTTTTTTTTTTTTTTTTTACTTTTCTAAAGTTTTTTTTTTTTTTTTTTTTTTTTTTTACCTAACACGATTTTTTTCAAAAAAAAAAGCCCAAAAAAAGCTTCATTTTCTTTTTAGTGGACTTTTTTTTTCTGTCATCGACCCCTCACGGTTCAGCGAAGTTCAAGCTAAGTTAAAGTTTATTTTTCAAAGCTCTGTTCATGATCGGGCAAATGTATGTCCATGTGAAAACAGGCCTGATGAAAGCCCCAAGGGTAAAAGGAGCTGAAACCGATACCAACAAACATCCAAGCACGTCAACGTTTCCATATCGCGACCATCTATATGTGTCAATCACCCAATCTCAAACACACACTGGCGGCCTTGCATTTCCAAGAGCATGCAGTATACACAAATACATCAAGGCTTTAAATAATCCGGAAACACTTGCAGTGCTAAAGCAGCCTTGTTTAAAGCCCCCACCCGCATCACATCCTGTTTCGCGGAGTCGTAATACTTGTTTATACTCGCATGCCGGCCTGCAGCCGTGTTAGCTCGGTCAGGCCCTGTGTAAAATACACGGCGAGGTCAGGAGTTCAGGCCGGCTCTGTCTGCTGCTGGCACACCGTACTGCCCCGCTTGTCAGCTGCTTGCCAGAGGAGGGCTCATCACCACGGCGCCCCCCGCACGCGGCTGTCAACACTGCACGTCACTAACTCGCCGCCACGCAACACATGGTATGCACCCGGGCAACTCGCAGCCATGTCAATCCCAGCAAGATGGCCGTAGGTTACTTAAGAATTACAGGAGCCGCGGTCATTTGCGGCTCTCTCAACACGACTGCAGATGAAATATATAAGCGAGCCGGTAAAATTTATTGTTCTGTCAAGAAACTGTGTCGTGGTCTGAATAGGAATTACGAAGTTGCACTTAAAGCAGCAGGCTGAGGTGCCTGAGGTGACGCGGTTGATCCAAACATTCAAAGTTCTTGTAAATCAAGGTTATTGTGAGCACAAAAAGTTCATTTTTTAAAAAACACAGAGCCACTGTTTCATTGAGGCAAGGCTCCATGACCTCCACAGTCTGTTATGAAAGCTAAGACACCACTGTTCCACAGCACGCTTCGCCAATTCAACAAAACAGACCGCTACGGATTTAATAACCTCGCTTTTCTGGAATCCACCTGGGACTCTACGGCTGCAACAATGTAAAACCATGAATGAGGCTGACTCTTTATTAAAAAAAAAAATTAAAAAGGCCCCGACAAAAATGGTGGCTGCTCTCGCTTAGCGCTTTGCACTTTCAGCACATTTGCAGTATTAAATGTCACGTATGGAGGTTTGAGCCATTTTTTCTCCATGGTGGTGGCGCTTGGATTTTTAGTGGTGTCTGTCTGTGCAGTGTGAAATTACACCCCTCACATTAAAAAGAGACGGAAGTGAACCGAGGTACAGCTCACGGCTAATTCTTGTAGGAGAGAGAGAGCACAGGGGGTTTAATGTACAAGGACCTTTCAAATCAACCAGCAGGGCTTGAGTTCATTTATTTTCAGTGTTTGCTTAACCATATTCCCGACATTTTCAATAGTAATAGAAACTGACATCTAAAAACACTGAATCTTTTTTTTTCTTCTTCTTCTTCTTTCTATTTTCAGTGTTTTCTTAAGTCACAACCAGGCTACTATCAATAGAATCTACTTTAAAAAGCATCAAAAATCCTTTATCTCTCTCTCAATTCCCAGGCCAGAGCTAAAAAAAACTACAGAAATAGTTTGCAAATGTTTGTAGCGGGATGTTTGATGGTGTAAATAAAACAAATCTATATTTTATTTTACACACACACACACACACACACACACATATATCTTCTTGCATTAATTGTGCGTTAAATATTTTTAACGTTAAACTGAAAAAACTAATTAAAAATATATATAAAAACTGAAAATATATATATACTCAATTAAAAAATTAATTACTTGTAATTAATTCCAAGAAGTGCAGAACGACTGAGAACAGGACACATTTCAGACGCAGCGACTCCACTTCACTTCAGCGCCAAGCACGAGTCAGCGAGCATGGAAACGGGTACTGTGGCCGGCGAGCGCATACTCTTCAAACGGTACTGGTACTGTAGCCTCTATCCTTTCACATCAAAGCGCCAAAATAAACTACATGCATGCAATGTCGTGGTCAGTTAAGTCATGAAGTTACCAAAAGGCGATTAAAGCTGCCTTTAAAACTGTGCATGCATGTAATATATTTTATATGAGCCACATTTAAGAACATGTTTCTGAAATGGTTTTCAAAACTGTCCTGGAGCAGCCCATCACTCTAACACACCCGATTTAACTTGTCAGCTCATTATTAGCGACTTTAAGACCTGAAGTGGGTCAGAGAAGGTAAAAAAAGAGTTGAGAAAATATCCGCGCCACGTTCAGCAGCTGCAGCTCTTAAAGAAATACGAAAGCAGCCAAACCAACCTAATGACCAGCTGCTGTGGATGTCTATTAATCAAAATAAAAAAGGGAAAAAAAAAATAACTTTTATAGCTTTAAGGATTCATCTATGTTTAATTTAGTGTTGGATCATTTCAATTTCTGTATATTTCTGCTGAAGGGCACAGGTAAATCTGACATTTATTATAATGGGTTTATGTGAAGATTGTTTTAGGTTCATTTAAATTAAAAGTTAATTTTTTAAAGTCTAATAAATGTTAAAGTTTATAGCTCTCAATTATACTGCTGTAATGTTGAATGGCCATAGTCAATGGTTAAATATTGGGGGGGCAACTTTATAGAGAAATCAGTATTGGTATCATTGATACTGGCCTTCAGTCATAAAAAAAGATGCCATTAAACAAATATACTACCTTTATGTTGTTTGTACATCAATTTGAAGATTGAATGTGAAATTATTGCAATATAAAAAGTATATTTAATATCTTTAATGTTAGGTAAGATTAATCGCTGATTAATTTCAGAAAAATGCGATATATATATATATATATATATCGGCCTCCTGATCCACTTGACAATAGCCCTCCTCCCACTTCCCTTCAACAACTGGAAAGCCCAAACTTTTTTGCGTGTGTGTGTTTTCAAAATGAAACAAACAAAAGAGAGCTGGAATCAGCTGATGTTAATATTTTTATACGACGAACACTGATCAAATGCAAGAAGGATTGATTCTGATGATCCGATGCACCTAATGAAGTCCTGAGAGAGAAAAGCAACCGCCGCACAACCGAGGAAGCTGAGATGAACCCCCTGACAAAAAACAACACCAGGGCTGTGTTCAAAACAAACAAAAAGCTCAACATGAGGTGTGTGGGGAGGGGGGCTTTTCACATTGTACACTGAGATAAAAAGAAGATAATATATACTAAAACAAACAACTAATTTACACATAACTCCTCAGGTTGGGAGTGACATCACAACTATAATTTGACCCATATTCATAATCAAACATTTTTATAGCAGTGCCTGGGAGTCTAAACGGGTTCATCTCTCCAGTCAGCCCTGCAGGTTCCTGGTTGCCAGGAACTGTGGGAAGAGAAGCAGGAGCAAAAAAGCCAGGAAGAGGTCCCAGTCACTTTGTTCTTCATCTTGGGGAAACGAACTTTGAGTGAACCCCGGTGACGCCAGGCAGTTCAAAAAAGAGCCAGGCATAACTCTTTCCCTTCTTGGAGAAACCTTGCTAAAAACAAGAGGGAGGAAAAAAGAAGCCCGAACCTAGTGCCATGAGGCCCCTGTGATCGCCTGACACAGTGGCTCCACCGAAGCCCTCTCTTCAGTCGGTCAGAATCTCACTGAGGAGGGGGGGGAACCTCTCCACTGCAGTGCCTTTTAGACAGTGTGGCAGAGAGCCAAATTCAGCTCACAATGTAATAAAATCTTTTGTAAAAAGACACTTTGGGGCTAATTAGAAGGAAAATATGACAGTGTTGTTGTTTTTTTTGTTTGTTTGTTTTTTTTTTTTGTTTTTTTTTTGCATTTTAGCATTTGTTGTTGTTTCTCATTGTAGCAATCTGCCTCGAGAAAAACCTTCACTCCAGGGACGATCGCATAATCAAAACAGCATGTTCATTTCACTCTAATGAATAGCGCTTTCTGGTGGACTTTTAAACTGCTCTTAAAGTGCCTTACTTAACCAGCTACATTTTATTCAAACAAAAAACTTCTAAATATATCCATTAACAATTTAGAATCTGCATCTAGTCAGACAGCGCAGGAAAAAAAAAATGGTATGTTGCAAGAAGTCGAGTTTATAAAACTCAGATAGGCACATTATCAAAACCATGAGGCACAGTAACTTAAAGTTAACAGTCAAAATCGCCACTTTTAATGAGTAAAATAACATTCTAAAATCCTATTTTCAAACTAAAAGCCATTGATATGCTCATATACTGTAGGCTAGAAAAGTAAAATAACATGAGGAAAAAGCCTCATCATTTGCGCTCAATGCAGCATAACATAACCAATGATACAATACAATGTAAAATGCTGTATTAAGTAATACACTTCAGCTCAGCTGCAAAAATTATAATCCTAGCACACAAAATAATAATAACTATCTATTTGAGGAATCTGAATGCGGTATGAATCACACATTATTTGAATAGCATGAATTTGTGTGTTATTATTGTAATATCAGAACTTTTGACATGGTGCAGTCTTGACTCTAACTGCAAATTCTCCTCTATCTAAATATCTAATAACGCACATTCTCACAAGACACGCAATACATCACTGTATTAAAGAGCTCTGTAGCAAAAAATAATAATAAAAAAAAATCAATATTTCAGTATTCAGCTGAATGTTGATAACTGGATTTAAACAAAGGGTAGCACTTGCAACTTTTTGCTTTCTGTTCTCTATATACTAGTAAGACAGGGAAAACCCACCTGTTTTTTCTTTTATTTCACACAGGACGTTGAATAGGCCGGCTTCATTCTGTGACAATTCAGCGCATCCTTTCCTAAAAACACAAACAGAAAATTAAATATCAAGCCGTCACTATGCATGACCTGTCAAAACTGTCAAAACACAGACATTTAGGCTTGGAAGGGAATGTCTGCTATGTCTGATGGAAATGTGTTTTTGAGTATTTTACAAATGGTATTTGATTGAAGACAGCTGACAAATGGCTCTAAATTGTGCAGCACTTTTTGGGCTAGTGATGCACGTGTTAAATGATCACAAAAACAAAAAAACTGTCAGAAGTATTTCACGTTACATCATAGATGGCAGCATAAGATTGGATTGCAAAGCAAAAATTACTATCAAATTCTCATATCAAGAGAGGACTAGTAACAGTGTTTTTGCACTACTTTTTCCAGAAAATAGCACAACACAAACTGAATTAATATTAAACCATACAAATATAAAGTATATATCAGCATAAGAGTACTTTAATATGTGTGGTAAAGTACTAAATTCCATTTTAAGTATTATTCTAAAAGTAAAACTGTCTGCAAGGATTTTTATAAACACCTGTGTTGAGAGTTGCTAAGGCTAATAGGAGATAGACAGTCTTTTTTTTATTTTTCTTTTTTGTGTCAACACTTTCAGTATCTAAATTAGCTCTGATTCACCTCGCTACCTTATTGATGTTAATTGTTAATTATATTTAATTACAGTTAAGTTCAAGTGTGTTTTTATTGTAGGCTCTAGAATATTTTTTAGGGGAAGTAACATATTTAACAACGTTCTTTTTAATACACAACGAGTCGGACGACAGAAATAATGGTAGCCACTTTTTCGTAGTACAGTATGGAATTCTGTCTATAGCTACGTAACGAATAGAAATGTTTAAATAGGCATACTTGGGCAAAGATTATCTGCTCGTTTTCTAAGGTGCTTGCACAGTCCAATAATAAATAAATAAACTAGGATGAATCCACCGCGCGCACGTGTTTAGTAAGTCTATGCATATGGCCAGATCAATGCGTTTTCTCATTTGTAACCGGGAGGATCCAGAGAAATGGAAAATCGAAACGATGCCATCTGGGTAGAAGAAGAAGACAGCTGAGATTGGTGCAACTAAGCCTCGGATGTGACTGTAACATGTTGTAATGTCAAATAAAAATTACGTCAGAAGGATGTAAAAGTTTGAATGAAAGAAGACGCGAGAAAAGAAAGACAGTCGTTGCGCTTCGGGTGGAGCAGTAAACATTAAAAAATATAAAGGAGATGATTGTTTACACTGTCGACGTGTTTCAGTAGCTACGATGAAGTAATAAACCCGAAGAACAGCAGGCATACATCTGATATATACCGGTTGTGTGACTCGTCCAGTACTTGGTCGGTTCATGGTCATGATTTGTGTAATTGTACCAATGTCCTGTTTTCTTCCCTCGCCGTCCACTCCTCGTGCCATCCTGCATATGCTGCGCCAGGCCGGGGTGTCCGGCATGCCTACCCCGTGTGAGGTGCATCACCGGGGGTGATACCACCTCGCCGCGTTCCTGACTCTGGTGACTTTTCAATTCTTGCCTAGAAGGAAAATTCCTTCAGGAACTCTCTCCTCATCCCCCCTTTTTTTTTGGATTCAGAAGCGCGCTTACAACATGGAGAGGGGGAGAAAGGCAAAAATCCTTCTCACGTGGTTTGGGTGAAATTGATCTGAGCGCTTTAGGTCAAGCCACTCCTTCTCCACAAAGCCAAGACAACAGAGCCTAACTTTGTCTAAGGGCTGCTGTAATCCTGTGTAATTCTGCGACTCTGCCGCGCAACTCCTTGTTTCCTTTGACAGCTTTACGACTGGAACAGCTTTAAGACGTGCTTTGAAGGCATTTAAACTGGGGAGAGAGATGCTTTTGTTTACACAGCTGCTGGCAACACGACACATAACGAGAGGCTCCGCCCACTAACACGGCACACAACGATGGGGCGCCGCCCACGCCGTGATTTGGCGAAGCGCGCTGTTGGTCCGCTCGTTCTTCCCCAATACTCAATCATATTCGCGAGGAAGGTGGGTCGCCGTAATAAACTTTAAGATGTGGCGTTAGCGCCCGGGGCTGGACGGTGGGGTGGTAACACGGTGATGGATAGGGGGTTTAACATGAAAAAAATATGGGGCTTGGCGTAAAGCACCTCTCTGTCGCTCTTTCACCTCACCAGGACGAACCCATGTCATTTATTTGAAATGTGTCTCATTAATGATGTCTTTCATATGATTCCACTAGTGTAAATGGACCAAATTTTATTTAAGTAATTTGTAATTTAGTTTGAAGGGGGTCTGAACTGGGTTGTCAATGCATTTTACACATAGCTGACTAAAAAATTAAAGTCAAATGTGAACGTTTGTAGTTCATGGTGTTGTAAACCGAGAGCTGTTTAATTCTACTTTACCTTCCGAAAGATTCGTCTTTTCAAAAACCCATAAAACATGTCATAACACGAAAGGGGCTGCCATATTTGATCATGTAATATTTACAGGTCTATTAAAGTATCATGCAGATTACTCTTCAAATAAATCATGATCATATTACATGTAAACATGTAGTGTAAAGGTAATGATATATACTGTATCATATTCATTCCTCCTCCACTATGACCACTCAATGTGTCTTGGGAAAATGATCAGACAGGCAGTTTGCTCAGCCATGTGGTCTATTTAACGATATTTAAATTCACTGGCTATTGACATGGAGCTCAGAATGTGGCAGAAATGTCACGCTCTGGCCTGCAGGTGCTGGGAAAAAGGACCTAATAAAGAGAGTGTTAAATGATGCCTGAGTACCCATCACTGGAGCAAATATTCCAAAAGCACCACTATGTCTCATCCTCGTGCTCAACATATGAGGTGTGTCACCTTCCATTATGTTCTTATGAGAAACGACACCATTTTAACCTGTCCTACTTAGGAGGTGACGTGCCATATACTGGGTCGTATAGGTAATTCGCAACTTTTTGCATACAATATAATCAATTTCAGAGAGCAAAAATGATCACGGTAGGGATTATGTGCAGAAATCAACTCAATGCATTATGACTATATTCAGAGCTCATGGTTACATTCATGTATTAAACTTTCTTTTTCTTTTTTTTTTCTTTTTTTTGATTTCAAATGATAATGGTTTATTAAACAAAAACTTTCACCAACAAAGACAGAAACAAGGAAAAGTAAATAAAGAAAAAGAAAAGGGTAAATAAAATTATTTTGTTTTCCCTTTTGTTTGGGGCAAATTTTACTAGGCTATTTAAATAACCCATTAACGATGCTTTGTTTCCCCAAACTCCTTTTCTGCTTTGTAATGTTAGTTGTTAAGTTTAGGTATGGGGGTTTTGGAAATTAAGGGATCTAAATACTGTATGTTGAATAAGACCCTTAAAGTGCTTTATAAGTACTAATAAACTGCCGATATGATGTTTAAAATGCAGGGTAGCAGTAGCTAATAGTGGGGATTGGTCCTAAACTAAAGTGTTACCTTCAGTTTATTAAGTTCTTTCCTATTTAAATTTGCAACAAAACCCAAAAAAATGTCATGAGAAAACAAATATTTTACAAATTCATACGATAAAACAAGATTTGTGAAAAAAAAAAAAAAAAAACCCTTAAGGTCCATCCTAAACTACTAATCCATTAGTGAAGTGTAAGCAGATTTCCAAAAGTGAATAAATACGATTGTATGAATTTATACGAATTAGGCAACATTTCGCCAAAAGTAAAATAGTTATGATAGGACAATAAATTTGTTTATTAAAGGGGTCATTTGATGCTGCTAATAAGAAACATTATTTTGTGAATGAAATGTGTTTATGCGGTTAAAGGTTCAAAAACCACATTTTTTCACATACTGTACATTATTGTTTCTCCTCTATGCCCACCTTCTGAAACTGTGATTTTTTTTTTACAAAGCTCATCGATCTGAAAAAAATGAGGCGAGCTCTGATTGGCCCGCGATCCAGATGTTGGGGATTGGCTGAATACCTCAAGCATGTGAACGGGAAAAGTTTCGCCCCCTTAGTGATGCCCCTGTCCCGGGCCCGGGAGCAAGAAAACGAGAATAACATAAAAACCCATTATAAATGTGGGTATAAACATTATTTTTTAAATCGGTTTCCCCTTTTTAGAAGGCCAAACAAAATAGTTTTTTTTTCTTTAAAGAAACAGCATCACACCCACGGCCTTGAGGGAGTGGGGCCTGGAAAAGGGGCCCCAGAGTTTTGGCGTGAGTGGCCAGCTTGGAGTGAGCAGAGGCAGGCGGGTTCTCGGGGAAAAGGCGCAGCCGGGGGATTCTACAAAGGCGGTCGTCTGGGCTGCGGCAACCACTGTGACGAACCCCCGGGTTTGGCCCGGTGAAAGTGATCCGGTGATTCAAGTGCAAAGCTGATGATTTCCTCGTGACCAGCAGGATCAGTCCAGGCATTTAAGAAGCGGGTATCATCCTTTGGAAGGGCCCAAAACCAAAGTAGTTTCGCCCTTTTACATTAACCACAAGCGGGCTATATGAAATTGGGGGGCGGGCCCGGGGGCCCAAAAAACAATACTACAACGAGAAAATAAAAGGTTACGCTTCTTTCTTTGCGTTGAAATCTGGGCGGGGGGGGGGGGGTTTTTTGCATCTTCCCCCATCTGACGTAGAGTGTGGTGGGGGGGGGCGGGGGTTAGAAGGCATTTTAGGGGGGTGTTTAACGAGGGCTTCACTTTTATAAAGAATATCTCTTTGGATTTGAAGGGGCTTTTAGTCTTTGCAAATTTACAGATCTTCTTTATTTCACAAGGCTTTTAAACTCCAAAGAAAGGAAAAATTTTAATTGCACTTGCCCTTTAAGCAAAAAAAAAAAAAAACTCTACCAACAAAGATAGACAAATAGTCTGCAATTTTAAAAAAAAAAAAAAAATGGTAAATTTAATATTTTTATTAGTTTTATCCTTATTACCATAGTAGCAACACCCATTATCATGAGGGAAAACAGCTATTTTTTGAGGTGTCATTTTTGTAATTGTTTTAATTTGTATTTTTTGTTTTTATTGATGCTACAATTACTGTGCAAACATTTAAAATATTTAAAAAAAAAAAAAAAAAAAAAAAAAGGTTCATTTAAATTTTAACTGTCAGTGGGCATAAGCAGGTCATATGGAAACATGCACACCCCTATTTAATTAGCCCAAAATTTGACCCAAAAAAGAAAATAGTTACAAAATTTCCCTGATGAGTCAAATGGGAAAAATTCCAAAGGTTCCTTTGTGTGATGGCAAAATGTATTTTCTACCTTTTTTTGGTAAAAGGGGCAATTTTTCACCCCACAGTTTGAAGGTAAATCGGGGTCCATCAGAAATTTTTCCTTAGCTGGGGGAAAAAGAAAGGAACTAGGGTTTTAAGGGAATTCCACGGCCTTGAGGCGAGACGAACTGGCTGGGATGGAAACACAGAGATGTAGCATAGCTAACAGAAAAGTGACCTTCGCAGCTCTGTGGAAACAACACCAAGACCGGCACAAAAGAGTTGTCTGACCTAGGCATTTCACGGCTATAGCCTACAGAGACCAAAAAAGGAACAGACTCGTAGAGCATGAGTAGAAAGTGCGTACCATGTAGGCCGCAAGAACAGTTGTCAAATGTCGCCAGAACCGTACTATCTGCCAACGTTAAACAGGGGAAGAGGAAGAAGAGCATACAGTGGTTTTGGCCACATACCGATGAGGGGAGACTCACGAAAAACGATTTGCTGTGTTACTGTCGAGAAAGTTTCGCTAGAAACAGTGCAAAAACGACAAAGAATGAAACGCATGCATCATCCCAAACACAACCCACAGTCATGAAAAGTAGTCTGTATTACATGGAAGAAAAAATGACAACCGACATCAGGCTATGAGAAGATGAGCGCGCTTTTGACTGCCAAGTGAGGGCAATTATCCGTAGCTTGACCATATATTGGAACATTTTCGCAAATTAAAAAAGACTGACGTTGTGGACCAACGTCGAGAAAGATTGCTAAATGAGCTTAACGGTCGACGAGCAAAATAACAGCTACACACATTACTAGATATTTGATATTACTCTTGTAGAAATCGCTTAATTGCCACCTCTTATGAGATGTGGTATTTCAGAGTAGTTCGTTTTCCCACCGAGCACCAGTTCTGTATTCCCTGCGTGGCTGAGCACAGATCAGGCCGTTGCTGAACCCATCTTGCTAGACTCACTCGTTTGGACATCTCCATCTTAGTATGCCGGATGCACGCTCATCGAAAAATGGTACTCTCTAATAACGACGTAGGATCTCCATACTCTCACCTTATAGTCAAGCACATTCCATCTTTTTCAAAGCTTTAAAACCCTTTAAATAGTTGGTAACTGGTTGCAAAGTATGAGGGAAGAATAGCTGGGTCAATGAAAAAATCAAGAGCATTCACGATTAAAGAAAAGAGAAAAAATGACGTGTGTAAAAAAGAAGATGCTGATGCCATTGTAAAAGCAGCTTAGAAGATGTACTCATTGTTGGAGTTTTACGTTGATATTTCATGTGATTTTTTTTTTTTTTTTTTTTGTTTCATTATTGATTAAGATGGCTCCACAAGAACAAACGGAGAGCTGGTGGCAAGTGCCATGTGTGTAGGCGAATGACCCGGGCGCTTTGCAATCTGCCTTCCATCTGATCTCAACATTGGAAAGATAAAACTTTATGAACTTTAATTTTTAATGAAAAGCTCGACCGTTGTCAGTAAGAATTGGTCCTTTGTTCATTTCATATTTACTGGGCGGATTGGTTTACAAAAACAGGCCAAAAATTCTATGCAGGATTTTTCAGAAAGAATTAAAAACTCGAAAGATGATGCTTTGCCAGCTGAATTCCGACAGACGTCTATGTGCCACCCACAAAAAGGCGTAAACTGCTTTTAAAGCGAGTGAGATGGAGTCCTTTGTTTGTCTGTTAAAACCGCATCGAGCTCTTGTATGCGTATTTATGCATTTTTTGAATCTACATCAATCAGTAAGTGCCCATCTAGGTGTAATGGACTGTACTGTAGTGCAGTCATTCATTGACACTATTAATTAATTTAAGCAAAATCATAGCAGTGTTCACTTCTTGAAGTTTCATATTCTGCCACGCCTATTCAAAACAGGCGCCGGTCTTGATGAGGGGGGCCAAATCTAGACAGGAACTAGTCTCATTACTTCTAAATAGGTGATAGCTTCTAGGATGTTAAATCACCATAACATGGGTATACCTCGTGGTGGTGGACTCTCAAGAAAAACAGGTACAAAAAAACAAAAATAAAAAGGTTTGAGTTGTTAGGTACGAAGACATAGGCTAATCTATTTGTCCTCTACACTCCTGAGTACATGTGGCGTGCAAGTATATTACTCATTCTTTTTAATTAATTTTTCAAGATTAAAAATTTTTTTTTTAAACAAAAATTATCACTGAATAATAAAAATATACCCCTTTTTGTGAAGATTGCCCCCACATGACATTTTTCAATATTACATTACTTACTGAAAGTCAAAATGTATGATAAAAATATAAACTAAATTAATTCGTTTTTTTTGTTTTTCTCATTTTGTGATATCAGGACGCAGTTGTACGTCTGATTTTTGTAGTTTTTATTTTTTTACTTTGTACTAAAAGTTAAAGGAAAAATGAAATGACACATTGATCTGGTAAGTCTAGCAATAGAATTAGAGATTAGTAATTTTGTTTGCCTTTTCATTTTCGCCAAACTGCAATTACATGCCAGGGGACAGACAAAATGATTAAAAAAAGAGAGTTGACGGTTATGATGTATGTTGCACAATAAGCATGTTACAAAACGCAAAAGTGTTTTTTTATTACATGCAACTTTGTGAAGGATTTCCCAGAAGCTTTGTTTTCATGTCAAACCCAATTGGGATTAAAAGCACAATATTTATTTTCTTTAAATAAAACATTAGATTTCATCACCCGTCATGCCACAGTGTAACAGAGGCTTTAGTAAAGCGAATTCCCATGACACGCCTTTTTGGGTCACTGCTGGGAAAAGGGGTTTCGCGCAAAACCAGGTTGAGAAAGGGCATTGCATTGCTGCAAGCTTCCAACTACCCTCTCTCTCAAAGGGGGGGAAATGTGATGAAATATTTTAGTTGTTTGGGGCCAGCCATTAAACCCCAAAAACACGATAAAAGGCAGTGAAAAAAGAGAAAACTGGGCACAGCTTGAGTCTGCATCATGCAAAGCTGAAAACCTCCATCTCTCAGACTTAAGACGGGGCTAGAGGGGAAATTTAAAATTTCATTGAGCTTTAAATGGGTTACAAAGGGCAGCGGTTTTATTTTAGCATTTCCTACTTTTTCTAAAAGCTTAGGGTAAGAAGAAATTCCAAATGTTCTCTTTACAAATTTTCCCCTCTGAGGAACAAGTGAGTTTTTTGCTGTTTATTACCCCTTTTAGTAGTCACGTTATAAATACAGCAAAAAAACCAAATCAAAAAGGGGGAAAGAATGGGACGTCTGCTATTTCATATGGGAAAAAGGCTGTTTTCCATAATAAAATGCTGGGAAAAGGCTTTGGGTTTCTGGTAAGTTTAACTCATCTAAATGTTTCTTTCTGAGCGTTTTCTCCTGAGCATCCCTCTCCACAAACCCGTCAGTTTTCTAGGCCATTGTGAGGACACCCCACCACGCAGCAGCTCCTGAAACCCCAGGAAAAAAAGGAGCTGGGGCCTGTCATAAAGCATTCTCACTTTTCGGCTGCAGGGTGGATGCCTGGGGGAACAAAAAAAGGTGGGGGGAGAGAGAGAGAGAGAGAGGGGAGAGAGAGAGAACACTACTGTAAATGCCAAGAGAAGGTTACAAAGGCCACTTCAGCACCCCAGCCTCCCATGGGGTGCTGGGCCCCTGTGAGCAGTGGGCAGATAGCAAAGGGTGAGCTTCTATGTGCGCTGACCCAGCCTCCAACCCAAACTTACAAATAGCAGGGGGTGGGCGGGGTGGGCCGGGGGGTTGGGGGAAAGAGGGAAAAACATTGAAGGAGAGAGAAATTAAAAAAAAATAGGACTAACAGCAACCTACATGTTTAGTAAATTTCCAATAAGATCATCCAATCTTAGCTTACAGTAAATGTAGGATTGGGAAGCGAATACCTGAATAAAAACTCAATTTAAGATAAACAAAATGGCAGAAAGGCAAGAAGTTTGTTTATATCTATGGTTATTGAGTAATCTTTCCTGTGGTGCATTTTAAGTGGTGTGCTACACTGCTGCTAAATTTACGTTGCCTTCAGTGAAGTTTGAAATAAACAATTTCTGAACAAATAATTCTCATGAGGCGGTACTTTTTTAGTTCAGTACTCATTTTGCTGGACCTGTCTGCTGCTTTTGACACCGTTAATCACCAGATTCTCCTGTCCACCCTCAGAAAGATGGGCATCTCTGGAACTGTACTCCAGTGGTTTAAGTCCTACCTTTTTGATAGATCCTTCAGGGTGTCTTGGAGGGGTGAAGTTTTAAGTCACAACAACTTGTATGGGGTTCCTCAAGGCTCAGTACTTTGGGCCACTTCTCTCCATCTCCATCTCCATCTATGACGTCATTGGATCTGTCATTTCAGAAGCATGGTTTTTCTATCACTGCACGCTGATGACACTCAACCTACTTCTATATTCTTAAAAAAAAAAAAAAAAACCCGGTAGGGTTCTGTACTAGACTAACTGAGACTCTGTCATGGGACTTGTATACCGTTTTTGTTCCTGTTAATCTGATTGTTTTTATTGTTCTCATTTGTAAGTCACTTTGGATAAAAGTGTTCTAAATGATTAAATGTAAATAAATGTAAAAGCATATGGGGAAATACAGAAAAAAAATGTTGCCCAACAAATCCCAAAAAAACAAATTAAGTCAAATTCTTCCACCCCCCTAGGAAAAAAAGTATTGCTTCCAGTGGGCTGTTTTCCCCAAGTTCAGGAGACTTTTAGTATCAACAGCATTTCAGATGTTTCTACTAAAATTCCTTAGGAGAAATGGAAGTAGACAAAAATGAGACATGAGAAATATTCAAGGAAAAAAGAGTCAAAACAGAATGTGGTGGAAGAAACATAGAATATCTCTTTATTGTCTTGCTGCAATCTCTATCAAGACTCCATTATAGGAATATTTTGCTCTTTCTAACCTCAGGAGACGTAGTTGTGATTCTCATGTATTTCTCATTTTAGTCTCAACAATGTCTCAGATATTTCTCCTAAAAATCCTTAGGAGAAATAAAAGTAAACAACTGAGACATGAGTAGAAAAGTTCTGAAAGAAAGGAACTTCAAAATTACTAGTTACTAGTTTTATTAGTGATGTTTAAATTTATCCAGCATGTCCAATTTTATGTCCAGCATTGTATATGCACCACTTTCCAAACACACTAGAAAGGACTCTCTACATAAGTGTAATATGTTTAGTATAAGAACAATGCCTTTCTTTTTTAACAAATGTAAAAATGTAACCATTTTTTATTATTATTATTATTACTTATTTATTATTATTTCTTGCTTTGTTTAGCATTAAATTTGTCTTGTACAGCCTCCATTATTGCATGTATAAAATATAGGTTATGGCTCTCTGTTAACCACTGTGCAATAAAAACACTGTCTACATAAAACAACTTCAACATGACAATGCATGTATTGCCTTTGATTGAAATGGTGTAGATAAATGACATTGAAG
>NW_024878552.1:0-2236 GCF_018340385.1 Cyprinus carpio
GCGCCGCTTCACCAATAGCCTTTATTGTTCGATCTTTGAAATAGTCTATAGCAAACAATAACAAACAATTACACTGAGTTGAACCATCCTGGTGTTAGTCAGAGGTACCAATACCAGTGCATTTTTGTTTTTTGTTATTATTTAGGCTAAGGAAAATAAATTATTGTATGAAGAATTAATGGTATTTAAGTATTATAAATGTACCATATATGTCTGTTTCTAACTAAACTAATAATATAATAAATACACTCACAATACCTAGTAAAAAGAACAGTGAAATTGTGTAAATCTGATAATGGCTTAACAAGAATCCAGAAGTAAAGAGATAAGCTCTCGTCATCGTGGTCCTTGTCTCGCTCACCTCATAATCTCAAATCACCTTGTACATAACTTAAATCAGGATTTATTTATTTATTTAAGATATGTTTTAAAGAAAATGTATTTGTTTTCTTGTTGCTGTTACATTAATATGTGTTTAAAAAGCAAATATATAGTTGTGTTGAAGTTGTTAATTTTAAAAATGCTTAGAGAGCATTAATTTATTTGTGAAGAATTAAATTATATGTAAATGTTATAGGTTTGGGAAAAGCAGGTTCAATATATAAATAAAATAAGTACAATTGTATATAATGACTTTAGAGGGAGTATATTAGAAAAAAAAACTTTCAATGCCACTTAGCACCAAGTCATTAATTATGCACACCTCACAATACACTGAGCAGAACAGTGAGGGGTAATGGAAATCTGATAATGAAGCAACAGGAGGTCAGAAAAAAAGAGATAAGCTCTCTATCATCGTAGTGCTTATCTCGTTCACCATACTCAATCAGATAGCCACATAGCAAAATCAAGTTGATTCTTTTAAAGCTGATGTTTAAAAGAAATGCATTGTTTTTTTCTTGCTTTCAAAGGCGTGTTTAAAAGCAAATACAATGTTTGTGTTGAAGTTGTTAATTTTAAATGCTTAGAGAGCATTAATTTATTTTGTGAAGAATTAAATTATATGTAAATGTTATAGGTTTAAAAAAGCAGGTTCAATATATAAATAAAATAAGTAACAATTGTATATAATGACTTTTTAGAGGAGTATATTAGAAAAAAACTTTCAATGCCATAACACTGTCATTAATTATGCACTTCCTCACAATACACTGTGCAGAATAGTGGGAATTGTGTAAATCTGATAATGGCTTTAACAAGAATCCAGAAAAAAGAGATAAGTCGACATCGTGGTCCTTTGTCTCGCTCACCATATAAATCAGATCTGTACATAACCAAATCAGGCTGACAAGCAGTTATAAAAAATCTTTCAGCAAAAATGTAAACATGTTAGCTCCCCAAATGAACAGAAAACTCCCCTCATGTGTGCTAAAAGCACACTGGTACAACACTGGTAAGCATTGAACAGCCTTTGGAAGTTCTCTACACATACATGGTCTATTAAGGTGCTTTTTTCTCGGTTGTTGGCTTTTAACAAGTTGAATAAAAACCATTATCTGACATGAAAGAGTTGCTTTAGATTTTGGATTTCAATGCGCCATTATTAAAGTCTCCTATAAGTATATTTTTATTGCATACTGAAGACATTAAATTGATCAGTTTATCAAATTATCTTTGAAAATTGACAAAGGATATGTTTGTGGCCTATAAACAACAGCAATTAATATGTCACTTTTTAGTAAAAATGTGTCAGCAAGCACTCCTGCTAAGAGATTAGGGAATGTTATAGTAGTGTTTTCCATATCACATGCTGTATATAATCCAACTCCACCATGTTAAGTTGGGCTTTCTTTAGATCATTAAAAGGAGGACAATTGTCATGTATGACACAGAACGCAGAAAGACCCACAAAGTTGTAATTGCTTAAGTGCACACATCTGATTGATAGCATTCAGGTAACCATGTTTCAGCTAAGCCAATACATTATTGTTGCAGCCTTGAGTAATAATATCATCAAATCTTGCTTATGACACCGCAAACTCTGTACATTTAGCAAAAAAAACACAGAAAAATAACTTTTGATCTCTCAAAACTAAATCATCATGTGTCATAAAACAGGGCATTTCATTAAGTGCCTCAAAGACTTTTTCATTACAATAAATACTTTTTTCACTAAAATCTTTTATTGTCAAACCAGGCAAATTTCTTACACGACTCAAAGCTACATAAGCTTGTCCAGCAGCAAAACTTTTTAAGTTTAAAAACCGCACTATCAACAGTTAAACCTTGTATTTAT
>NW_024878553.1:0-1970 GCF_018340385.1 Cyprinus carpio
GCTGAGTGTGTGTCCACACACCGACCATCGTCAGAGAGAGATTGTTGTCACTGCACCACCCGGCCAGGCGGCTCACCTCACTCCCGTAGTCGTGTCATCCGCAAACTTAATGAAGAGGTTGAAGTTGTGTGAGGATGTGCAGTCGTGGGTCAGCAGAGTGAAGAGGAAGGGGCTCAGCACACATCCTTGGGGGCCCCAGTGTTCAGTGTGATGGTGCTGGATGTTGCTAGCCGACCCGTAATACCGCCTGAGGTCTTCCATAGTCAGAAAGTCCAACAGCCAGTTGCACAAGCGAAGTGTTAGTCCCCAGCGGACCAGCTGATAAATGAGCTGTTAAGGTATGATTGGTGAATGCTTAACTGGGGGATCTATGAAACGTACTCTGACGTATGAGTCCTTTTTTGTCTATATGTGTGGTGGTGCTGAGTGGAGGGCAGGGCGATGGCATCATGCGGTGACAATCGGGTTGGACTGATATGCAAGCTGGAATATGGGTCCCAGGGGAGGGGGAGGGCAGATTGATGTGGTGCATGACTAGCCGTTCAAAGCACTTCCATGAGGATGGGAGGTAAGTGCAACAGGACGGGTAGTCATTGAAGCAGAGGATGGAGATGGCTTTTTTCGGGACTGGAAATGATGGTGGTAGGTTTTGAAACATGTGGGAACAAATAGCCTGACTCCATTGATATGTTGAAAAATGTGTGTGAAGGTATCAGTGAGTTCCGCTGCACAGTCTCTCAGTACACTTCCAGGAATGCTGTCAGGACCCGGAGCTTTGCGTGCATTGATCCTGCTGAAGGATCTCCTCACACCGTCCCGAGGTCCGGCGTCATCACCTGGTCATCGTGGAGGAGGTGGAGTCCTCTGTGCGGTGGAGCCGTTTTGTTTCTCAAAGCGCAGGCAAAGAAGGTGTTCAGCTAAGCTCAGCGAGAAGATGATGTTGTTATCTGCTGAGTCCGCGGTGGGGGCTTGTAGTCCATAATACGGTCTATATCCCCCTGCCACAGTTAATATGGGTTAATATGATCATACTTCCTGGTTTTAGTAAGAACTCTAGCTGCTGCATTTTGGACTAACTGGAGTTTGTTTATTAAGCGTGCAGAACAACCACCCAATAAAGCATTACAATAATCTAACCTTGAGGTTATAAGCGCTATCGATTAACATATCTGCATTTGACATTTGTGAGAGCATGAGGCTCAATTTTAGATATATTTTAGACAATGTAAAAATGCAGGTTTACAAATGCTAGAAACCACCTGGCTTTCTAAGGAAAGATTGCTATCAAATAGCAAACCTAGGTTCCCTAACTGATGACCTAAGAATTGACAGAGCAGCCATCAAGTCTTAAACAGCGTTCTAGGTTATTACGGCATGCAGAGTTTTTAGGTCCTATAATAAAACACCTCTGTTTTTTCAGAATTTAGCAGTAAGAAATTACCTATCATCCAGTTTTTATATAGACTATGTATTCCGTTAGTTTTTCAAATTGGTATGTTTAAGCCGGGCCATGAAAATATAGAGCTGAGTATCAGTGAAAGCTAAACACCGTGTTTCCTGATGATATCTCCCAAGGGTAACATGTAAAGCGTGAAGAGTAAAGGCCCTAGTACTGAGCCTTGAGGTACTCCATATTGCACTTGTGATCGATATGATACCTCTTCATTCACTGCTATGAATTGATGGCTGTCATAAGTATGATTTAAACCATGCTAATGCACTTCCATTAATGCCAACAAAGTGTTCTAGTCTATGCAAAAAAATGTTGTGGTCAATAGTGTCGAACGCAGCACTAAGATCCAATAGCACTAATAGAGAGATACAACCACGATCAGATGATAAGAGCAGGTCATTTGTAACTCTAAGGAGAGCAGTCTCAGTACTATGATATGGTCTAAATCCTGACTGGAAATCCTCACAGATACCATTTTTCTCTAAGAAGGAATATAATTGTGAGGATCCTTTATAGT
>NW_024878554.1:0-1940 GCF_018340385.1 Cyprinus carpio
GGAAAGAGGCAATGTGCTCAGTGGGATCACGCCTCCTTCACCTCCGTGAGTTTCCGTTATCTATTGTTTTGAATTCCAAATACATTTGCTTATAGAGTACAAATGCAATAGTCAGTATTTCTATTTAGTTCACATGGAATACTCTACTTCGAGACTGATTCACAGATACTCCATCATTGTCTCCTGGAACCCTGTGCCTAAAATTGGATACAAAGGTACCATTAAAACATGTGGACAAGCCATATGGACGAGCATATACCAATTCAGAGTAGAGTACAGTTACATCACTTTGCAGCTGCATGCACATAGTGGTTGCAGAAAAACACTGGGAACAACTGGAGGTAAATGGGTAAAATCCATGGAATAGAGAAAACAAATATTTTTGTGCCTTTTGATGTCAAGATCAGACAATGCAAATAATTTCGATAGAATACTTTCATCAAAAGCCATTACTGAGCTAACGCAGACATTTAAAGGATAGTTCCGCAAAAATGAAAATTTTGATGTTTATCTTGCTTACCTCCCCATGGCATCCAAGATGTAGGCCACTTTTGTTTCTTCAGTAGAATCACAAATTATGAGTTTTTAACTTTGGTAAGCATTGCAGTCTCTCTCAGCAGCATACCGCTTAAGTAGCCGGTAACAGAATCTTAAGTGAGAGAGAAAAAACATGCACAGGAAAATCCAAATTAAAACCTCTGCAGCTTGTGATGATACATTGATGTGTGGTAAAAGACACAAAACGATCGGCCCAGCAAGAAACTGAACAGTATTTATATAATTTTTTTTACCTCTGATCTAACAGTGTCCAACTGTTAGAACTTGTGAACGCTTCACAGCAACTTGCATCATCTTCTTTCTTGTGGCTTTATGGTGGATCGCAGACTTATAAGTGCATTACTGCCACTTCCATTTCGAGTGGGACCATTGGATACCCTCCTGACTGACATTTCTTTTAGATAGAGTGTTAATGGTCTATATTCTATACCTGCATCTTGATGTGCCTCCTAAAAAGTAGATAAACATCAAATTTTCTCATTTTTTGGGGTGAACTACCACTTTTAAATGGGACATACTATGGATGAAAACTGCTTTGATTACTCTACTTTAAAGCATACATTTGATTTAAACAATAGTCTACATAATATTCATATATGCTGTTCATAGATGTATTGTGCCATTCTCACAGTTATAGCATAAAATATTATTTTAAAAACTTACTATTAACATTTATACGTAACATTTATTTAATTTTATTCACATTGACTTTTTTCTAAATGTAAGTTTATATATCCTAATTGACTTTTATAATCTCAACTTAATTCAAAAATATGAGTTTGTTTCCTTCTTAGAATTGTGATATATAATCTCAGAACTTATGAATGAAGTCAAAATTTTGAAAAAAAAATCAAATTTCCTTATTTTGTTCTTTTTATTCCATGGCTCCATAGACTGCCACTTGAAAACTGCAATTTTTCTGCCAACAAAAAACATCATCCCTGTTTCGGATCTGTAAGACTATCTAACGTCAATTTCGTTGAATAACAGTGCTTATTTCTGGGTGACAAGCTCTTGTAATATGCGGAGAAAATTTTTAAAATGACATCTAATCTATTTAATCTGTAATCTTTTGTAAACCTAACTATTTTGTACCATATCCGTGTTATTCTCTATCCGGTAATGGCTATCTCTCCCGGGTTTTCTGCAACCATGATGCGCCTGCATCCTGAATGTTTACAAACCTGTAATTGGCCTATAGGCAATCACTCTTGGTTTAATGGCCATTGTAAGGCACATGTGAAAGTACTCTTTAGAAACTGACTTTTGACATTCTTTTCTCTCACGTTCACACACATTCAGCCATGATTACTCTGTAATTCTGCTCTGCAGTTGACCGTGAGGCCCAGCCAAGGTGGAGAAGCTCCAAGGGACGTGATCTC
>NW_024878555.1:0-2127 GCF_018340385.1 Cyprinus carpio
TGACATCATATCTTTGGATCAGAGAAGAGACATGGGGAACTTGGGGGTGGAAGCTCTTTGACTCGGCCTATCAAGCAGTCCATAAGTAGTGACAAAACTACATTATAGCCACGCCCTAGTAACCACTTTAAGCACCCTAGCAACAGTTTAACAACATTTTAAAAGCTGTGTCTCAAGCAAAATAACAATATAGAAACACTGGCTTGGGCTTTTTGATTCAGACTGGCAAATGGTCTTCAAACATCACCCCATAAACTATATAGCCACACCATAGCAAACCATTTACAGCACCCCTAGCAACCATATAGCAATATAAATTACTTATATCTCGGGTCCACAACATCAACATCCTAGAAACCGTTTCTTTTTCAAAAATCTATATCTCTGCATCAGAACATCATTACAGATATGGGGTTTGGTTTATATTGGCAAGCAGCCTTTGGAGTATCATCATTGGCAGATGCCAAGCCACTCCTAGCAAACCAAACAGAGTACCCTAGCAACCACTTTGCAAGACTCCATATATCTCTGCATCAGAACATCGTACTGACACGGGGGTTGGTTTATATTGTCAAGCAGCCTTTGGAGTATCATCATTGGCAGCGGTCAGGCCACTCCCTAGCAACCAAACAGAGTACCCTAGCAACCGTTTTGCATGACCTATATCTCTGCATCAGAACATCGTACAGACATGGCGGTTGGCTCTTTTGACTCATGCTAGCTAACTGGAATTCCAACATGCTAGTCATGCTAGCAGTGAATAGCTACATGCTAATAGTGATTAGCTAAGAGATAAATCAGGCTATGAACTCTATAAAAAGACCTAAAGCAACTGAGGGGCGAAGTTTTGCCACTGCAAGCACCACTCACATTTTCTTCAGGAAATGTACATTCTAGTTAGTGGTGCTTGCCCGAAGGCAAAGCATACACTTATTACTATCTCACATACTTATTATTCTTTTTCTTTTCTTCTTATAGATTCCGCATAACTTTGTTGGCGCCAGAACTAGTCCCGCAGTTTTTGTCACAGACCCACAAAAGAGGTGTCAAATCAGTCGCGGCCTATTGAGGAATGGTGTGCTATGACTTTTATAGCAATCGGGCGTGACGATGTTCGCAGACACCGGCGCAAATATCGCCAAAAATCGCTGATAGACAATGCATTGCGCGGCCAACTTTGACGGATCATAGCTCCGAGAGAGAATTTCGCAGAAACATGTGAATCACCACATTTGGAGAGGCTATCAGGCTGTAGCGAGAACATACCCCCGCAGTGGGGTATAAGTTGTACCCCTGGGGCGCAAGAGCCCCCCAAAGTTGCCCCATAGACATATTATGGTGAGGGATCGCCCATGAAACAGTAAGCGTTTTTTCCTACTATGGTAATTTACATAGGAGTTTTGCATTGAACATAACTCTGGATCACAATGTCATAGAGACATGGGGGTGGGCTCATTTTACTCAGGCAACCAATCAGTCTGTCAGGATCATTGTGAAGCAGTCAAGCCACGCCCCCTAGCAACCATTTAGGTCCCTTAGTAACAAGCCTCCATAGACTTCCATTGAAAAAGATCAAATTAATATCTTTGGATAGAAGTGTCATAGAAACATGAGGTGGGCTCGTTTGACTCTGGGCAGTAAACGGCCAATCACGAATCACATTCAAGACTTCATAGCCACGCCTCTAGCAAATCCATTTAGAGCACCTTAGCAAACCCAAAGCATAGAGGTCCAGAGTAATAGCAAACGGCAGGAGCTTCCTAGCAAACCGTTTTTAGTCACAGATATTATATCTTTTACAACCGAGAAAATCATTTTGAACGCGGGGGTGATTTGGTTTATATTGGCAAGACATGCTAGTCATGCTAGCAGTGAATAGCTACATGCTAATAGTGATTAGCTAAGTGCTCAAATTGGCTAACAACATGCTAAGAACTCTATTTAAACTACATAGGTGACCATCCTGTGACAACTACCAACCACCTAGTAACATCATAGCAACTACTCCGGTTACGATAGCAACTGCCTACCAACTACCCAGGTTACCATAGCAACTGCCTAGCAACCACCATAGCACCTAGCAACCGCCTAGCAACACCTTAGCAACCACCCAAAGTACCTTAGCAA
>NW_024878556.1:0-2185 GCF_018340385.1 Cyprinus carpio
TCGATGAAACTACACATTCGAGTTAATCGATAAAATCGATTTATCGCCCAGCACTAGGGCCAGTTACATTTTTACTTTAAAGATTGATAAATGTGCAACCAGAGCTTTTGCCACCATGTCTCCTAAATGGGCATGGTCAAAATAATAAGACAATGGCAACATTTTCCAAAGTGGGTGTGTCATGATATGAGAATATGGATTGGGGCTGCCTTGTTTGAAATTCCACCATCTTTGCTTAGGTCCCACTAGAATCTGTGGAGGAAAGCCATTCACCGAGCATCTCCGCCTGGCAGTATTTGTTATTCATTCTTGTTATCACCAGTTCTTGCTTCTGTGGGGTAGGGATGGAGGATGGAGGATGGAAGATATTAAACCAATCACAGAGTAGGCCATATGTGACTTAATACAGCTTTTAAACTCTATCTTTAAGGTGAGATCCATAAAGGCCAGAATGCCTGATGCTGGATATAGGCTGGTGAAAGGGGCTCTACAGGCCATGGGACACCGTGTCACATGGAGTAGAGTCAAGTCATCCTTGCAGCGTGTTGATGGAGCAGGCATCATCTCAAGAATAATCCAGTTGACATGCATTGTCCAGACGGACATACTCTGTCCCAGCTCCATTGTCTCTTGTCCACGTTGACACCAATCACAAGTTGATCAGGTAGTGTTTTATTTATGAGGTTGGCTCCATTTTTACTGCACAACTATGCGTTTCAAGCCTTGTGAAGTTAATGTTCCCGGTTTATGAGGGTTATGTCAGTGGTCCCCACAGAACAGGTAAGCAATTTGTAGTGCCCCTCTGGCACTGGTGGGGGAAGGGAATCGAGTGTCATGGTGTCGTGGCAGCCAGTGTTGATCTATCATCAGGGTCCGAGGGTGTGTGCAGCAGAAGCGGTAAGCCACCATACTTCTTGAAGCTTTGCCACGTTAAATATACACCTGCTTTGCTCTCTACTGTTATTCCATGTCACCTGCTGGGAACATTTTTAAAGCTACAAGAAGCATTTGGAATTACTCCGCTCAATCTTAATTCTTTAAATAAGTTATTTAGAGAAGACAACTAAAAACATTTTTAACAGAACCCTGCCTGGTTTCATTCCTCAGCCCAACTCCATACATTACAGGGCAGGCCAGTAGAATTAGTTTGCTCATACAAATACCTGGACTTTATGTTGGAGGAAGACCTGTCTTTTAAGTTTCATGTTGAGAATTACTCATCGATATGAATGAATGTAATAATATTTATATTTCAAAATTGCGTTGGGGGAAAAAAGCGGAATCAATTTGTGGCCCTTGATGGTTGATTCTGTGGTGCTGCACCACACACTTTCTGGTCTATGGATGAGGAAAAACACTTTAGTTAGGTTATGATGTGTTGGATGGGGTGATGTTCAAATAGCATATTATGGTGGATATTAGAAAATTGCACATTTCTTATCAGTGGTTGCCTGTCACAGAGATAATATCCAATCTGATAATTTTAAGGTACAACATGGTGGTGTTGGAAGGTGCTCGATGGCTTTTCTCGGAAGGTACAGTTGAATATCATTTTTAAATTGAACTACTGGTTTTTAGCTGTTATTACATTTTAGTTTTGCTCGTGGAATCTAACGAGCATTTTCAATTTCTATCCTCAATCAGGTTTTACAGCCTCAATGCGGCTGGGAAGATAATAAGGCAGAGACTGGTTTGAGGTTTTTACTGGAGAGTGTGCAGAAACATGGATGGCCATCAAGGTAAGTAGGGACTTTCTCCCTCCTTCCAGTTTCAAATAGTATTATTTTCAAATTAATCTCACAGTGCTTTTTTCATTCAGAGTCTGCTTGTGATGACCAAAGGCGTAGAAAATGTGGAATGTAAGATCCATGTTCACTGTGTGCGAGGAACAGGTCGTAGCAGCATAGCTGGGAAAAGTGTGCACAACCAAAGGTGAAGTTGGTCTATGTTATTACTTTCCTCTCAATCCAGGGTTTACATTGCATCCTACCTACAGTTAGCTACATCCATCCCAACAATTAGCTTGATTATGCTTGACACCTGATAGTAACCTGATTGCAAGTCCCCCAAACTAATGGGGTATTACATGTACATCCTGGGGGGAGCCTTGTCTGTTATTTTTAGGCATGAAGAACTGCTCTACAGATATCGTTTGAGGTATTGCCTGATAGACTGGTTCTGCGAA
>NW_024878557.1:0-1860 GCF_018340385.1 Cyprinus carpio
AATCACATAACAAACGAAGAGAGAAACAGCATTAACTATCTCTCATTAGTTCCAGTAAAAGGCAATTACCTTACCTGTTTCTCTGTCCTGCGCTGCCGTAGTTGATACAGTGTCATGATTTTTTGTGTTCATCCACCAAACACAGCACCTATACACCCGGTGAGTCGATGCGACGGTAAACTTCCAGCATTTTATCATGTTGAGGGCACATCATCTCCTGCGGTCGTCCAGTGGCATCCCAGCATAGAATGTGTCCTTTACTCTGAAAGATTATCATGCTGCTTGAGGTGATTTTGACAGTAAGAGCTTCTCGAGCACTCCAGACACGATTTCACTGCTTCCCCGCTTAATTAAAGTGCAGGAATCACACTCTTTACATTCACAGATCCAGTGCGATGATAAAGCGGTGGAACAGGGGAAGAGCAGCTTGGAGTCTCGCTTCAGTTTCTCCACCATTTTCCCAGCAAAATACCACATTCTTTCCTAAAACAGGCACCTTGTTGTGAAGGTCTGCAACCACTGAGTGGACAGCTACTGGGTTCCCTTTAAATCCTCCTCGCCCCAACAGCCTGGGGATGCATCCTCTTACAGTAAATCGTGTCCACAGGGAATCGCCACTGCGTCCTTCAGTAGTATCCAGAGACACTGAACACATAGACTGGGGTCCTCAGCCCATTTTGATGCTGGCTTCTGCCATTTTCACTGTATGAACACAGATAGAGAAACACAGTTCTTGATGACATAAACAGGCTTTTTTTTTTGTAGAGGATGTAAATTTGCAGCTACAGAGGTGTACAACTAAAACGGTAGCTTTTTTCCGCCTGCAAAGTGCATTTGCAGCTTTTGACCGACTGAGTAGCGCTTTTTAAACCACAAGTTATCAAACGTTAAAGCATCAAAGCACATTTCTTTCAAATAGCCATCAGGCTTGCCTCACCGATGTGTTACATTTGACGGCTGCAGTCAGGAAAATGACAGCAAAACACTAAAGTTAAAACATTGAATATTCACAGATGAAAAAGTTTTGTACTTATGAAGTTAAGTGTATGCTTCTTAGAAACCAATCAGCATACGTCAAGCTTCCATGAGCCTGTGTTTATATTTTCTAGTATTACACCATATTTTAGATTTGAAACATTTAATAGGTGTGCAGTATATTTATATAATATGAATAAGAGTTATATATCCCAGCACAGAGATTAGAGCGGCACCTACTCAAGCTGGAAGACCAGTTTACTTCCAACGACTCAACTTCTGAACAGTATGGAAAGGACTGAGAGAGCTACTACCAACTACAAGACACTATCCCCCCGCACTGAGGCAAGACCAACGAATTTGCTAAATCCACCTGAACAGCTTTATTGCAGATTTGAAACACCCCACATCCATCTTGATCATCTCTCTACAAACCGCAACACTCCATCATCATCTCCCTCTCCCCCCTCCTGCTCTTCAAATCAGTGAGAAACTGATGTGCCCAGGTCTTCAGGAAGAACAAAAAGAAGAAAAGCACTGTGGCCCAGATGGCAGTTAAGCACCAGCCTGTCTGAGAACCTGTGCTGACCAATTGGCCCCCCCATCTTTTTACAGATCTTCAACAGATCTCTTGAGTTGTGCGTGAAGCGTCAGCCCCTGACCCAAACGCCCTCCATTATCCCCCGCTCCAAAGAAACTTGATAAATATGGACTCGCTTGACTACAGACCTGGGTTCTAACATACTGTCAGCCATGAAGTCATTTAAAACTGTACCTTGGCCATCTGAAGGACATCACTGACCTCTTTACTGACTTCCCCTGCAGTTTGCTTAATGGCAAACAGGTCCAGTGGATGATGCAATCAACTTGGGATTGCACTTCATC
>NW_024878558.1:0-1877 GCF_018340385.1 Cyprinus carpio
ATTTCTGTAATCATTTAACACCCTCAATTGTTCCCCAACATGAATTAATTTCTTTGTTCGTTGAACAGAAGAAGATATTTTGAAGAATGTTTGTAACCGAACCAAGCAGTTTTGGGCACCATTGACTTCCATATTATTTCTTTTCCTACTATGACAGTGAGTGGAGTGCAAAAACTGCTTGGTTCTTCAAAATTCTTGAAAATATCTTCTTCTGTGTCCAACAGAACAAAGAAATTAATTCATGTTGGGAACAACTTGAGGGTGAGTAAATTATTACAGAAATTTATTTTGGGTGAACTATCCTTTACGTTTGGAGTGACACGATGCGAACATCTGACAACTTTCATTCTTAGGTGACCAATTCTTTTGATGAGTAACACTTACTGAAATTCAGGGAGTATCTTGGCATTTTGCCTTTGCCCTCCTCCCATTCAAAGAGCCTGGTCTCTATGCCGACAATCAATTCTATAGAAAGGGGGGAAAATAAAATAAATAAATAAAAAATCAATGACCAGAACAAATGAGGTAACAGATCCACATTCCTCTAGGGGGGACCATTCCGTCAAGTATGGTTAATGACAATTATTTTGCAGCTACAGTTAGGTTGATTGTCGGCATTGTTATGTTCTAAAAACATTTTCTACAATGCATGCCTGCAGCCCTCTTCTTGCTCTCGTGCTCCAGACATGCGTGGTTGTAGTAACAGCTCCCAATTTTGTACTAAACCCACCTCTGGGGTTAGAAAAATCAAAACACCATAATATATGCATAAATAATTAACATTCCAATTACATGAGAGATGTAAACTAAAACGTGATAGGAGAACTGCTCCTCCATGAAGTGCGACTGTAAAGAAAGAAACAAAAATTAGATCGGGTTATGAGTTCAAGCAGGACGTTGGGGCTGGAGAAGGGAGTTAATTGCAAGCAGCCGGCGCGAAGGAATAGATGTAAGAGAATGGAATTCTACATAGAACGCTGTGATAGGTGTCAACACTGGATTAGTACCGCCCTGTGGAACTAAGACTGTCAGCTGATGCAGCTTGAATAAACGTCCGGCCTCGACTATCGCGATGCTGAATTTCCAAATCAGGACCACGTTGGCCAAGTATGCTTTGCTGACAATTATAGTGTATCCAGTTAGCGCTGGATGTAAGGGAGCAGGTTCTGGGCAACATTCCACAACGCCTGTCCCATGCAGCTACGTTTGGACATCTAGCTTGGGGAGCAAGCAAAGAGCAACCCAATGTCATCCATACACGCCAAACTCCCCAACAAAACTGGAATGGCCAGCCATGGGAAATGTTAAATAATGACTATAATTTATGGGGGGAAGCATCATCCCAACTCAAAGGGAGCATACAAGCTGGTGCTAAGGGCTTAGCAAATATTTGAATGTACGGGACGCATACACCCCTAGCAGCGCCTAGTGCTAAACGACGGCGTTCCTTTTAATTGTCCTAAAGGCTGTAATCCTTAGGGGGAGCGTCAACCCCCACGTTCAGCAATCGGGATGGTGCACAAGCATGTTGCTTCCAAATGCTTAAAGCAAATGTGTGATTGTAAAGGGGGATGCATACGACCCCTTGCTGCGGCACAAGGAGCATGTAATATGCATTAATGCTGTAAATTGCATAATTGTGGGTGGTAGTCCAGCAGGAGAGGCATACACCCTTCGGAAAAACTTAGAATGACAGTCCAATCTGAATGAAAATGGCTCCATATAAGACACCTCAGACGGAATAAAATTGCCCAAATCGAAATGGTAATCGGTTTGAGAGGGGTGGGATAACCTTCTATAAACTGAACAAAATTAAAATCCTGCCATGTAAACGCGTTAAACCAGGGGTGTCAAACTCAATTCCTGGAGGGCGGAGC
>NW_024878559.1:0-2123 GCF_018340385.1 Cyprinus carpio
TCAGCAGTGCGCTAATGTGTTGCTAATGCGCAACAAAACAACAGAAGAAGAAATAAGGACGGTTAGAGAGCATGCGCAACAAGCGATGTTTTGAATTTCTGCGGGCGAATTTGCTGAAACTACGAAGAAGTAGAGAGCTGCTTGCATTTTACCTCTGGACAAAGACTGATTACTTCACACAATATAAAAGGTAAGTTTAAAAAAAAAAAAAATTGTGTGTGGATGTATCTTTCTGTGTGCTGTTAATTTTAACTGACTAACATTAGCTCCTTGTCAGCACCAGTGTTAGCTAACAGGCAGCAAAGATCTTTGCTATTAGAACAAAAACTGTAGAAATACAGAACTTGGGCACATTTTGGTAAATTTGAAACTTTTTAAAACTTTATTTCAAATTGAAAAATGTGTTATAGTTAAAATGAACGCGAGATGAAAATTCGAGGTACAATTCAAAGAATTTAATACGCCAAAAGTCTCCAAGATGAGCTCACAGTAGTTTTTTAAGACAATCTTTATGCTACCGATAGTATTCATTGTTACAGTAATCTTTTCACTACAAATTCCTCTATAATTTTATATAACACTATGAGCGTTTGAACACTGTGTGAGGTTAAAGTCATTTCTTTCAGTTTACAGTTTAATGTCAACATTTTAATAACAACCATCATAGTCCCATTACGCCATCACACATTTAAGATTAAAAACACTGAATGAGCTTCGATTGTTCTTTGGCAAGTAATATGGACGTCTTGTGCATGTGGTCCCAACACTAAATACTGTAACAGAAGAAATGTTGCTTTTGAATTGGTTTTACGACTGAAGCCCTCAAGTCGATATGTATAAAAAATGTTCTTTCTATGGTAAACCTGCAAAGATCAAGAAACTAGGGGCACGATATATTAGTTCCGATATTAATGCGCATCTCGTTCAATAAAGGCCGGTTCTCTAAGCAGCGTATTGCCAACAGGTGCGGCGATTTCACATGAGCAAGCCCCCATTTCTTTTATTTAAAATGTATATTTAAGTTTACATTTATTTTCCAACAAACGTGAAAAATTCTGCTTGATAATGCTCTAAACTGTTTTATGTAAATGATGTGACTTTTATATACATATAGTAATATATAAGTCCTTGTTTTTATATGGCCAATAACTTGGTCCAGTTTAGTGGTTGTTTTGGTTAACTTTAGATATTTTTTTTTATTTGTAATACCGACGGTGCAGTGCACAAATTAAGATTCGAGAGAGTTTTCAAGTCAGTGCTCAATAAATGATGATAAGTTTAGAAATGTTGTGCATCCACTTATTATTAGTGTGACATTTTTAGCATGCAAATGAAGGGAAAAACTTCAAGATAAATCTGCCCTAAAAATCGGCAAAGCAACATATCGGCCAATGGCTGACCCTGACCTCTAAACAAAGGCATCGGCATCGGCGATAGAAAAAAACCTATACCGGTCCCGATCTCCTACTCTGAACAGCGGTCTTGTGAACATGGGGCCTCGTACATAAGGTACAGGGATGTCCAGTGTTTTTTGACTCAATCAACGTGCTTAACGCTTATATTTGCAATTTCAAATTATTTCTTGCTTTGCAGTTCCAGAAAATACCTGCTAACCGTATTAAAATAAACTGTATTTTAACTGTATTTCGTTTTCACAATGACTAAGAGGACACTTCCACACCCTACAAACCACGTAAACAATGTATGTTGCTACCTTAAATGTTTTTCAAAGTGTTTTTGTGTATTATATTTAAGAAAGTAATAAATGTAAATAAATTAGCCGTCAATGACTTCTTTATTGACACGTTAGAAAAACATGTTTCTACTGCTGTATTTTGACTAATTTCTTTAAACTTTGTTTACTTCTCTTTTCCTTCTTCTAGAACCCAGATTCGGCAGAACTACACACCCATCTGAGGCCTACTGTGCCTGTTTTGCTTTCGTCCCACACCCCGATTAGCTGCAACAAAAATTACCCCACTTTGTAAGTTCTCATAGTTACACCTTAAAAAAAACACATTTTAGAAAAAATACCTGTGTATTTGCTGGTATATTACTGAGGTACCTTTATAAAGATTAATGTTGATTAACTACCTAGTTCAATTAAAAATGAAAAATGTGCC
>NW_024878560.1:0-1904 GCF_018340385.1 Cyprinus carpio
AGCTCAGTCAACTGAAAGCTTGACTGAATAGAAGTGTCTTTAGCTGTTTTTTAAAAGAATCAACAGAAATCGACCACACGCAGAGACAGTGGCAAGGCATTCCACAGTTTGGGAGCAACTGCTTGAAAGGAGCGGTCTCCCCGAGTTTTAAGGCGGGTTTTAGGGACAATCAGGAGATTTTGACCTGAGGAACGAAGAGTACGGAAAGAAGAATAAGGGGTAAGCATGTCTGCGGATATATTGGGGGGTCTGTCCATGTAATGATCCTAAAGGTTAACTCAAATTTATAATTAATTCTAACTTCCCTGGAAGCCCCGCTGGTAATCTAAATATATACGCGACGCGTACAATGTGTGCCTTCCTCGTTGCGGTCCCGTTAGACAGCCGGCCTGCTGCCTTTTGCACCCCATTTGCAAGGACAAGCCCCAGATCAAACATAGGTTAAAACAAGTAAAAGAGAATTACAGTAATTCAACCCTTTGAAGCACGTCTTAGTAAGTATCATCATTTCCATTGTAGCTTTGGGCATATTTTATCTCCATTTTAGAGCGATATTTCTCAAAGTGATAAACACATGTTGTTCGTGACCTACTTTTCTCTCGCATATTACCAGCCACGAATGTACCATGCACTGCGTGGTCGGAACGACCAACAACACCCCAGGTTTCGTACGCTCAACGTGTGCCGCATGAGGTCCAAGGAACCAGGTTGGCTTTTTTAAAATTTGAGGTTTTTTATTGATTCTGGTAGCAATCGAACTCAAAGTCTTTCAGTCTTTTTTTATAGTCGTTGTAGAATAAGTGTTGTAATCCAAGTTCGGTAAGGCAGGAACAGGGCAGTCCAATAAATCATTTAATTTACCTAACTCTGGCTCGTTTGTGAATGAGCAGTACAACTTGAATGTCATCAGCATAAAAGTGATGACACATTAATTAAAATTTCGAAGTACATTTCACCAAGAGGGGAGGCTAATATACACATAAACAACTAACATAGGACCCAAAACTGATCCCTGAGGGACTCCAACCTTGATAGAGGGGGTCATTTCCTGACAGAGATGTTTATTCACATAAACACTAAAATGATCTATCACTCAAAGTAAGAGGTGAACCATTTTAAAAACAGACCCAGAGAACCCATTTTCATTGCATAACCGTTGTATCATGCCATGTGGTCAATGTCTCCATCAAATGCCACGGTGTGGTAGGTCAATAAAATCAATACAGGTATGCTGTCAGATGGCGGCCATCAAAATGTCATTTGATACTTTTAAGAAAGCGCAATCTCAGTTGAATGACATTTGCGAAAACCTGACTGAAATTTATCCAGCTCGTCACCCATCAAGATATGAAGTCAGCTCCACAAACGTTTCAACTTTACGGCACTTTCTCTAAAAGACAGTATTTTTCATTACCCAAGGGCAAGGTTCTAATAGGAATGTGCTTTTTACTTGTCAGGGGAGCGAGCAACAGTATTTAAACCAGACAGACAATGAATGTTAAAGAACGAAGAAAAGATTCCGCATCACTACAATCCATAAAAGACTAGGGTCAAATGACTCAGAAAATGTTTCCCGATGTAGTTTGACTAATAAATGCGTCTTTGCCAAAACTGGATTACAGGAAGCCATTAACATTAGAGACAGGTTGAAAAAACTATGCCTGTGGTCGACACATTTAAAATCCATAAACACTCAAATTTGGGCAAGTTCAGGCCTAACGAAAAAAACAAAAAATCAGAGTATTCGGCCTTTTTTGTGTAGGGCCAGAAACACACTGTTTAAAATGAAATGATTCAGGTGGAGTGTGTTAAGAACTCAGATGCCCCAGTACATGAAGATGCATCACTATGGAAGTTAAAATCCCCAAGTATCAGGAACATTTTCAGTTGTGTAATTGAAGATA
>NW_024878561.1:0-1673 GCF_018340385.1 Cyprinus carpio
CATCTGTACACCACCGTTCATTGATGTAAAAAGCATGCCCCGCCGCCTCACGCGATTTCCCGCTGCTGATTCTCGTGCCACGCGCAACCGCCTGGAACAGCTGGAAAGCCCGCAGATGGAGCGCGCACTGTCCGGTATGGCGCCATTGGAGCCAGGCTTCCGGTGAAACACAGAGCAGCAGAGTGTGAGGAAATCCTTATTTGTCCGAGAGAGCAGAAGGATTTCGTCCGCTTTGTTGGGTAGAGAGCGGAGATTTGCCAGATGGATGCTAGGCAACGGCGCTCGAAAACTGGGCGCTTCCTGAGTCTAACGAGCGCACCAGCTCGCTTCCCCGCTTTGCGCGGCCCTGAAGCGCTTGATCAGCGCCGCTGTTCGCCGACAACAACGCTCAGTAAAACGCCTGAATAATTGAACCGTAAAAGATCTTGTGGTGTAGTTCTGTCAATGTTCAGCAGTTCTTCCCTGGTGAAACTGATCGTGGTTTGTTAAAACAAAAACAGGAAAAACGAACAAAAACAGTACAAACAATTTAAAGGACAGTGATAATGACCCAAAAACACTTTGCTCACAAAATAAAAGATAATTTAATAAATTGAAAATCAATTATTTTTAAATTTTAAAATATATCCAAATATTAATTTTTTTTCTGTATTTTTTGACAAATAAGCAGGCTTGAGGGGCAAAGAAACTTCTTTAAAAACATTAAAAATAGTAATGTTTCCAAAATTTTGACCTGACGATGTTAAATAATCAGCCTGTCTATCAATAAAAATTAACCTTCCTTTGCAGTTTTCTTTAAAATACGCCTTCTCTCTTTCCTTTGCTCTTTTATCTTCGTGATATTTGTGAAATGGCTGTAGACTCCTTTTGGTAGCCAGTGTTAGCTGGTTTGACTAACTGGTTTTTTAGGCCCGGTGTAACTTGTTGCCTGTACTGCCTCTTTTGCAATGAACCTTCTGCCTCAAAGGTTTTCCAAAACACTGGGTTTAATAAATTTCTCCAAAATATTCTGAAGGGAAAAGGTCCACCCTCCCGCCCAAAAATTGCATACAGCACTTCATGTTTTGGCCATTTCACCGTAAAAAATTGGCTTTGGGAAAAAATTTGCCCGTTTTTTTTTTTACGTTGGTTTCCAAGCAATCCCATTATGGCCAAAATTTTTAAACCCGAAGGTGTATTTATTAAAGATTACAAAGAAATGACAGGACATCGTATGACAAAAGGTGGTTACATAAAATAAAAACAGTACAAATGGATAACGTTACCTCTACGTTCTCATTTTGTGTCAAACTGAATATTTAGCAAAATTAGGTAAAATAGTTCTTATCTTAAATATACAATCTAAACTTGGCGCGGCCGAGGGGTGTTCACAACGTCACCCCACTTTTCCCGAGCTATTGATGAAGGCAAAAAATACATGCAGGTCGGACCCCGATTTGCGCTTGCTCATTCCCGGAAATTACTGGAAAGTTTCATATTTAAATAATGGACAAAGTGTGTGAGTGGCAACAATCTTTTTTATTTGCTTTGTTGAAAAGCGACGTGTTACATACAAAACGAAGCCATCTCACCACAGAGATCGCTTGAAAAACACGTAAATCTCCCTCGTCACGACATCTAGACAGCTGCAGCTAATCCAGAACGCTGCTGCCAGAATTCTGACTAAACCAGAA
>NW_024878562.1:0-862 GCF_018340385.1 Cyprinus carpio
GCTAAAACATGTCATTTTAATGTGTTAGAAACAACTTTAATGTGAGCAATCTTTTAGTCTTAACTTTGTATAAACTATCATTCTCTAACAGAGGAAAGAAGGTTTTCAGCACTTTTAGGCGTTCTTTCTGTTCATTTGCTTAGTTGCACTAACAGAGTGTTACTGTTCACAGAACTGCTAAACTGAGCGTTTTTATGCTTAGATGCTCAAACATATGTTCATGATCATAAAACTAGTAACGCACTGAAATCTGTTTTCTGCATTGCTAAAAAACATTTCATTTAAGATGTTAGAAACAACTTTAATGTGGGCAAACTTTAGTCTTAAAAGTGCATAAACCAACTTTCTATAACAGAGACAAGGTTTTCAGCACTTGTGGGCTTTCTTTCTGTTCATTTGCTTAGTTGAACTAACAGAGTGTTACTGTTCACAGAACTGCTAAACTGAGCGTTTTATGCTTAGAAGTTCAAACATATGTTCATGATCATAAAACTAGTAACTCACTGAAATCTGTTTTCTGCATTGCTAAAACATTTCATTTTTAATGTTAGAAACATCTTTAATGTGAGCAAGCTTTAGTCTTAACTTTGTATAAACTATCATTCTCTAACAGAGAAAGAAGGTTTTCAGCACTTTTTAGGCGTTCTTTCTGTTCATTTGCTTAGTTGCACTAACAGACTGTTTCCAGTTCACAGAAGCGCTAAAACTGAGCTGCTTTATGCTTAGAAGCTACCAAACATATGTTCATGATAATAAAAACTAGTAACTCACTGAAATCTGTTTTCTGCATTGCTAAAACATTTCATTTTTAATGTGTTAGAAACAACTGGCGTTTTATGCTTAGAAGCTCAAACATGAGTTC
>NW_024878563.1:0-2901 GCF_018340385.1 Cyprinus carpio
GAACGGTCCAGCATTTAGCAATAGTTATGATTAATTCTTTATTATTCTTGATTTTTCAAACTGCTAACACTTTGCATTTTTGAATGTATGCCTTTACTGTGTGACCAAAATTGTGTATTTTCTGTTTCAGCTGTTTGTCGCGCTGGTGCCTTGCTACATTCATTGGAAAGAGTAGCCGTTCACCGTGCCATTGACACGAGCAGCGTCCCACTTTAGCATATTTTTTTTAATTATGATTTTTATTTTTCTCGATACTGAAACAGGTAAGCTTTGTTTGCCTAATGAATAAGTTTGCTTCAAATGGGCTGTGTTTTAGTTTACGTCGGGAATAAGGAGATGGCCAATATTGCTTATGTAGCCAAAAGCAAAATTTCAGCCTGAGATATCCAATATGACTGCAATGTCTGTTTTGCTGGTTTATAGCTACCTCTATATTATGTATATGCTGCCAGTATATTTTATCCATTAGAATTATATATTTTGTGAGTAACGTTCTGTTCTGATAAATTTGTTGTTGCAGATTTGTTGACAAAGAGGCGAGAACTAAAAATATCCTGTTGGCACATTATAGCATTATTAGGCCAGCCGTTATTATTTCTGAAGATAATAAAATGCAACTTATACATGACTTATATATTTTTTTCCTCTCACAAACTTAATTTATTTTTTAGCCTGTTTTAAAAATAAATAAAATAAATAAATAAAATATAATGCATGTAAACGAGAATAAACTGATTAATCGGTTAAAATTTGTTACTGTGGGTAATTATAATTATTATATACTTAGGAACAGAGTCTGGGCCCAATCTAGGCTAACCAGTGCTTCTTATTTTTTTATTTCATTGCAGCTGAAATGACTTTTGTGCAAGCACATTCACTTCTGCAGACGCTCACCCTGCCTCGCAAGTGTTGCTCAGCTGCGGACGATTTAAAAAAATGTTTGATATAAAGGCTGCTGTCCCATTTTATACAGGAATTGTTCATTTTAAAAAAAAAAAAAAGAAATATATTGTTAGTTCTAATTATATTGTTAACACAAGTTCATTTCATCTTAGGCACTGTGACATTTTACCCTTTTAACTTATAAACTCCTTGAGATTTTAAAGTCAGTTTAATAGTATTGAAGTTCAAGTTTTTTAAAAAAGGTTTTAAATGCTTAAATTATTTCTATGAATTAATAATATGTTATCAGGTTTTAATTGCTTAAATTATTTCTATGAATTAATAATATGTTATCATGTGTTTATTCTTGTAGAAAATAAGTAAGCTTATTCTTAAGAAAATAAGGGAAAAATAAGGACGATCCAAATATTATTCATATTTGTTTTGCTTCCACCTATTTATGTAAGCTACAATTATTCTAAAAAAACAAAAAAAAAACAAACAATGTAATTAAACGTGCCATCGGCCTAAGTAAATTTTACCGCTATAGAATTGTGACTTTTAAAGGTTAGTGATTTAGGAGGTGGCACCACTGTAGTACCTCATACAAATGGTATGTGGGATTTTCAAAGCATAACAACTGAAGGTCTAGTAAGCGTTAGGCCAATAAAGCATTTTTTTTTTAAACAATGGTACTTAAAAGTTTTGAACTAAAAATATTATTTCAACCGCATATAGCCTGGGTGATTAAACAAAAAACATACTTTTCAATGAAAGAATACTGAGTGTAGGTTAGATCTGGTGCCTGGATTTGTACTTCAATACAATGAGCTCCAAGTTTAGGAATAGCCAACATGGTTTTTTTTTTTTTTATTTCTCATTTTTAACAGCATTAACTTACAATTAAATCGTCTTCCTCAGGTAGACTGAATGTTTTCTGTCTTGCTACTTGGACTTTGAAGCTGGGTCAGTTAAACCGAGTCCGCGCGCTGTGAGCGGGAGCAGCTGATGGAGGATTCTGCTTGGTCTTAAAGCCTTCCGCAACCGCTACGTTCAGAAATAACAATGATTTTCGTAAAATAATGATTCAATTCATCATGTGAGAATTTGTTATTATGATGCTCTTGTGAAAACAATAATAAGGGCTGCGGGAAAATAATGAATAAAAAGAGTAGGGCTGCTGTGAGTGCAGGCATGTTTCAACTCCGTAACATGACAACACACCGTTCCTCACAGCCAACAAACAGACCAAATTCAGTTCAGCTGGAGGGGGCTGGGGGGAAGTTCTGTATAGCTTGTGGGGGTCGAGATAAAGGTGTGAATCTATTGGTCTTTCATATGGACCGTGTCTTATGAGGGTATCAAACTTGCAGAACAGGTTTAGATAGGACTCGTCATTTTGTTTTAGGACCTTGAAGAAAGGTTTTTATCCACTTCAATGTTGACTAATGTATAGCGCAATATAGTTTATTAGTTACTATAACTTTAGAGGAAGTTGCCTTAACTCAAAAAATAAATAAATAATGCAAAACTATTTCAGTTAATTTATTTTTTTTGTCCCAAACAATATTTTTTTTAGACTATGAAATATAAATTCTCACAGAATGTAGCCTATAACCAATATATTGAACCATCTCTTTATGTTTTATGATCCGTCTATGATGTTTTATAGGCTTTTTTAGATTTGGGAATACACATGCGTTACAGACATGACAAAAAAACATTTTGGAGTTTTTGGAGACATTTTATTTTATTTATTTATTTTGTAGCCTATTACAATGCCAAACAGAACAACAATATCTGCAGAAGGGTTGGCCATTCAAAAAAAAAAATAAATAAATAAATAAAATAAATTTTATTTCAATTTTTTGTTTTTGTGTTTCAGAGGAAAATCAGTGTTAAGGCATCTCTCCATTACAGACCGTTCTGAAAGAAGAATTTATGCAAACACATATAAAATGCTTTAAAAACTTAAACAGAGATGTCTAGAGGCTATTTTAAAGTCTCCCCCCATGTAAG
>NW_024878564.1:0-1925 GCF_018340385.1 Cyprinus carpio
CTAACTCATCGTAGTGCAATCAGAAGTTGCAGTTTTCCTCGCCAAAGCATAAAGTGCGGTGACAAACGAAGTCAACAGTCTCATTAACTAGCTGCACTCTTTGGTTAAACCGGGCTCTCTCGTGAGATACGTTTCTTTTTCTGGGCACGTAAATATATGTCCAGCAAATCTCTTACCGCTTGGTACCGTTGTCTCTGCACGTCCGAGCAAAGCTTGACCTTAAGAATGTCATCCGGCGCATCCCCCATACAGTAGATGAGCGGTTTACTCCGGTTAGCCTCTTGAGCTAAGATGCCAGATTGCTGGCTAGACGGAATCTTTGGAACCTCGTGATCCATCTTTTCCCACATTGCTGAGGCTTAGAAAAATCAAACGCCCGGGAGGCTGTATGGTGAATGTGGCGTTCGGGGTGGATTTTATGCGTTACATTGTTGCCGCTGTTTATCTGTAGCTGGGCGCAATTCCAAGTAGGTAGCCGATGCGCGCTTTGTTCTGGCCTCTGTATCCGGCATCATTTTCTCCCGATAAAACCTTCTTTTCACTCCCAGAACAGCTTACTTTCACCCTCGGCGATTTAAACTCTTACTGTCGCCCCACTTCTGACACCAATGCCGATTTTGGGCATAGATTCGCGACACATTGTAGAGCAACTGAACAGCATTTATTATTGCCTCATTTCTTTTCAACTCACAATCAATCACCTGACCCCCAGCACCTAGTAGTTCCGGTCCTTCCTGTTAAGACGCTTCATAATAAAACCCCCTTTTCATAATAAAACCCAATACTCCACAGACGGGGCCTATTGTGAGAAGTAGACTATTCCTCGATGTCTTGCTCTGGAGGCGGCATTTATGCAAACGTTTGTGCCCCCGTGACGTCAACTTGCACCTCAGATCCAAACAAGCTGTTTTTGGAGCTTGATTAAATAAATATTTTGTTTATAATATGAGGACGTTTTAAGCTTTGAAACCTGCAGGATGTTTTAATGGTACAAAGACCCCTTTTTATGCCAAAAAAAAGATCAAGGCAAAACTGATTTCTTTTTGTAACGACCCTTTTAAATGTTTAACTAGCAAAATCTGCGCTACAGCCAAGAAGGCTATAAAAACAGATTTTATGCAACACTCTGCCTTAAGGATGAAGAAATGAATGAAGTCATAACACTTAAAAAATAGTTAAAGATCTTGTTCGACGTGTCTGGATAACACAAGATGTTCTCTGGATAGCACTGTTTACCTCACACAGATGTAAACTCCACAGAAACTTGTAGGATAAATGAAAGAGATTTGGCAGGATCTGGTCTGCTCTTCATTACCGAGCGTTACTGTAAATATTAATATGAATCAAGGTGCTCTGGAATGTATTAGACCGGATATTTTCCTCTAGTGATAACTGATTACCGCGATGTGTTTTCAGAGAAAGAAAGTGTCTGTAAGGTTCCTGTTTTAAGAAGTTTGTGTAGGCTGAATCCTGGTTCTCATTTCCACAATCGCCGTTCATTTTCAATACAAACTCGGCACCTGATGACACTTTCAATAGAGATGTGTTGTGATGCACGCGAGCGGTGTGTACTTTTCCCCTGAGCTCTTATCTGGGGTTTCTCTTTTGCATATAAATGGGACTCAGACCAAAACGGTCTTCCCCCGTTGAAAAACCAAACTGATGATCCGGTGGGTGACCGGTGGCCTTTTCTAAACACGCACATCACATGAAAAATCCCATTCTTCACTCTCACCCATGAAAACTGCGGCTCTGAGGCTTCACTTGTCCTGTCCGGCAACCATTGTTACGAAGGGTATTGGATCGCGGGGGTATTTATATTGTACCCCTTTTCCACATACTTCTTTAATGTGAATAAGCTCATTTTCCATTCCCACCCCACTTAAACATTCAAATTTAATAATATTTCACAATATTACAGTTTT
>NW_024878565.1:0-3183 GCF_018340385.1 Cyprinus carpio
TAAATAGAGAGAGAGAGAGAGGGAAAAAAACAAGTGTGGCTATTCTTAAAAATGGAGCTCATTATATGAAGTACAAATTCAAACCCAGAAGCAACCTACAATTCCCAGTGTTCTTCCATTGAAAAGTAGGCTATGCATTTAGTTATTCATTTTTCACATGCTATAAGGTTGAAATAATATTTTAGTTCAACAACTTTAAGTTCCATTCTTAAAAAAAAAATGCCTATTGGCTAACGTTTCATAGACCTTCAGCGTTATGCTTTAAAAATCCCATGCCATTTGTAATTTCAGTATTTCACCTCATAAATCACTAACCTTAAAGTCACAATTCTAGTAATGGTCAAATTTACACAGATTTACTCAGATAAGTTTTTTTAAGACATTATATTACCTTAGATCTATTATTATTATTATATATTCAGATGTTTATTATTCTGAATAATTGTAGCCTACATAAATAGGTGAAGCAAAACAAATATGACAAATATTGGACCCGTCCCTGAGATTATAACCGTTAAATTTTGAGAAAAAAAGTGAAATACAATCTTGTGAGAAATAAATAATCATTAAATATGCTGAGAAAATATTAAGTGGGTTTCGAGAAAAAACTCGTTAATTTCGAGCAGAATAATCAATGTCAAAATACATATCTTGAGATATAAACGTATTAAATTTGAGAATAAAGTCGTGTGTTTCGAGAAAAAACTCGTAAAATTTCCACGAGAAAACTAGGTCGAAAATAATCGTGAGCAATAGTTAAGTCGTGTGTTCGAGAAAAACAGTCGAAAGTGAAATGTAGATGTCAATAACGCATTCGATCCAGTGTTCATTGCATAGATCTCTAGGAAGAGGACATGGGACATTTGAGGCTTGGATCACTTAGTTCAGAGCGCATATTGGTAGACTTTCTTGTCCGTAACAAAGTAATACTATTCAATTAGCGCATTATGACACAAGAATAATGATAATTTGATAATTAGGCCCGGCAGTTTAATCGATAACACAGACGACTTTATTCTCGGGAGTTAATAAGTTTATCTCAAAATTGTATCGAGATTTTTACCACGATAACATTCAACGAGTTTTGTTGTACCGAAACACAATCTTTTTTTTGCACTCATTAATTCTAGATATTTAATGAGTTTATTACAAGATTGTATTTCGACTTACAATTTCTCGAGAATTTAGTCGAAGTCACAATCTCGAGAACACAACTCACTTTATTCTCGATATTTAAGACTGCTGTATTCTCGATAGATTGGCTATTGCGAGTACCTATGGCAAGGATTAGGGCCAAGCAATAATTAAAAAAAAATAAAACCCATCTCGAGATGAAAGTCGTCATATATCGCGAAGATAACTCAAGTAAATATCTTAGAAAAAAAGCTCTAAAGACAATCTTGAGAATAAAACCTCATTAAATTTTGAGAATAACGTCGTTGTGTGTTTCTGAGAAAAACTAACAAGTTAAATTTCGAGAAAAAAACAGACTCGAAATACAATCGTGAGAAAGTAAACTCATTTAATTTCGAGATAAGTCGTTGTGTTTTGAGAAAAAAAGTCGAAAGGAAACTGTGTATGGAGAATAACTCATTGGATCAGTGGTTTCCTTGCATAGGCCTATACACGAGGACACTGGCCGAGTTGGACACTGTCAAGCATATTTTAGACGTCTTAGCAGTTTAACAACGAACTACTAGGCAATCTTTAGCTATATGACCACAATAATACTTACACATGAAACTTTAAGGAGATTGCAAACGCGGCATAGGTTGATTTTTCAGAAGAAAAAAATCAGTCCAATTTGCGTGATGTAGGTACTAGCTTTGGTTCCAACATGAAATGGGACAAACCAGAGGACAAAATGCAAGGTTATCGCTGGCTTCACCCAAATGGCTACTTCGGGACTTGGACAGCTATGATAAATTAAAAACCATACGGCATTGCCATTAATGGGGCAAGTAATGTAATGAGTTTATTTTCAAGATTGCTATTTCCAACTTTTTTTTCTCGAAATTTAAGCGTAGTTTTTTTCTCGAAACACCAACGACCTTTTATTCTCGATATTTAATGCGGTTATTCTCTCCAAGATTGTATTCTCGCCTCTTTTTTCTCGAAATTTTTACTTGAGTTTTATCGCGAAAACTGCAACGACTTTATTCTCGATATTTAATGAGTTTATTCTCAAGATTGTATTTTAGGCTATTTTCTCAGCGAAATTTAACTTAGTTTAATCGTAGCAATATAATGACTTTAATCTCGAGATGGTTTTATTTTTTAATTATTGCTTGGCCCCTAATCCTCTTCGTAGGCCCAGACTCTGTTCCTAAGTATATAATAAATATAATTACTTTTTAACCCACAGTAACAAATTTTTGCTTGATTATTCGCCTATTTTCATTTTGCTGCATGTTTTTTTTTTCAAAACAGCTAAAATAAATTAAGTTTGTGAGAGAAAAAAAATATATAAGTCATGTATAAGATGCATTTTATTACATGGAGAAAATAATAGCAGCAGGCCTAATAATGTTATGATGTTGCCAACAGGATATTTTAGTTCCCCTCACAAATCCTTTAAATTTTACATCTCATTTCGGACAAATCAAACGTTTCTATATTCGTGATGTTGCCCATTTGAAGCTTTAACTATTGTTAATTAGGTAAAATAGGCTTTGTAGTTCGCATGTTTCGAGTATAAACGGGAAAAAAAAAAATCGCCGGTGTAAAAATATACCAAAGTGGACCGCGAAAGCTCACGCTGAAAGGCGGTGAACGGCTGCATATTTTACAGCGCGCGATCAAACAGCTGAAACAGATGATACTCCATTTTTTGGTCACGCGAAGTAAGGGCATAATTCAAAACTGCAGTGTTAACAGTTTGAAAAAAATCAAGAATAATAGCAGAGTTAATAAAGAATTGTATGAACCGAATGAACCGAAATGAAAACATTTAGCTTTTATTCTGTGTGTGTGTGTGTATATATAGGCCTATATAGCAATGACTGTTAAACAACAACTAGCATGCATAAGAACGCTGTGTAAAGGAGTCGTGCTTTTAACTTTTTGATGTGTAGACTGTAGCCTACGACTATCCCACGTCTTAATTTTTTACATTTTTTTCCTTTTTACTTTAAATGTTTTTTAAGGATATTTACAGTGTTATATTATAATGTTATTGTTGTT
>NW_024878566.1:0-2015 GCF_018340385.1 Cyprinus carpio
TGCATTCAGCAGCAGCCTGTAATGCAGGGAGTCCAGTACCCACAATACCAACCAGTGCCGACTCAACCAGGTTACGGGGGTCATCCTATGCAGACAGGACCATATCAGGGACAGTCATATGCACCAGGACCCCCACCCTCGTATCACGTGGCCAGTAAGAACACCTAGTGCTGGATAGACTGAGACCATGGTAGTAGTCTTTTCTGTGAAAGTAAATAGTGTCTTTTACTGTTTCCAGCGAGTCCTGGATATCCCACTATTCAGGGTGCATATGACGGAGGCCAGGCCATGTATCCATGCAGCCACCTGCCCAGCCGGGTGTTGCTCCTATGCTTTCAGAGACATCCAATCAGCCGGCCTACAACCCCGCCTACATGCAGCCACCAAAACCCAATACTAAACCGCAACCGTCTGTCAAATCAGTCATTGCTGGATTGTGGAGTTTGACGAGCTTTCGCAAGGCAGTAAGAATGTTCCTAAGATGTGCTAAGGTCAAGGTTATTACCGTTTTTAATTTGAGTTATTTTGTTTTATTACTTTCAACTTCTTTCAGTTTAGTTTTCACTTTGCGGACACACTTGAAAAATGCATTTTGGAATTGTAAATAAAAACAAAAGATTATTATAGAAAGTTTTACATGAAAATAACGCCTTAATCTTCTACAAGCCAAAGAAAGTGAAAATAGTTTCTACACCTTTTTTTAAAATGCCATAGGCTTTTATTAGTGTTTTATGCCTTCAGTATTAATTATTCTAGTATACACCGATAGAAGCAATATAAAAACTGAATATACTAAAAAGACTAAAATCTAAAAATATAACCTTGCCATTTTTTTATTATTTTTTTTTTAGTTAATGGCTATGCTTTAGTTGCAGCTTACGTAATTCTGTTGGCTGAGTTTTAAGTAGTAAGTCGGTGCTATGTAGACCATATATAAAATGTCGTTGTTTTCCCTACATTTCAAAATGGCAGGGAAGTGTGATCATATTTAAAGAAGTGTCAACAAGTTTTCAAGGTGCAGGAAAAAGGGTTAATTTTGCTTAAAAGCAACCTTTGCTTAAAAGCATTAGGAAGCACGCCAATATTTGCAGTGCTTTTTCAGATTTCTGTATTTACTGTTTCATAGATGACATTGCTTTTTTGAGATGCAGCCTATTTGCTGAATAAATATACATTTTAAAGAGTTTCTAAGTGATGTGTTTATATGTTTTCTATGTGTGAAAGATGTGGAAAAATATATTTTACTGTTTTTTAAATTCTGTATATTCTGTGTGGTGGTCTGTCTGTTGCAGTGATATTAAGTAATCTTTTTCCAATAAGTATAAATGGATTTTACACCTTTTATGGGTACTTTTACACCTTTTTGTAAAGGTTTCATTTTTTTTCTAAAGGGTGTGCATAATCTTTCAAATCAAATTTTTAAATTGAATCAGTCAATTAGAAATGTAAAGTTATTTCTGAGCTGTTACCAAGTAAATAAAATCAGTATTGACAAAATTAATCTTTGCAGTGCAGAGAAAACACAGAAGATGCATTAGAAGAGGCATTTACATGCATTGATATTTTAAACATAACATGTTGAATACTGATTTTTGAAATTATATTAAAAAATAAATCAATCAAAAGATACTTTAAATGGGAAATTAAAACTGCCAGTAGGTGGCAGCAAGTCACTGTTAATAAGTGAGTCATTGCGATTGAACAAAATTTAAACGGTTGATTCAGGAAGGAAGGAAACACCATCATGTTGATCAGAGACACAAATTGGAATTATATTTGTTGGCGAAACATATTGTGTCAACAACATAAGTGTCTTATATTAAATTCTTGTTTATTGAACTGCAGTTTAAAATCAATATTACAATTGCGTGATACTGATTAACTATATGAAATGAAATAAATATATACATTTCTACCCCATATCTTGAATTTTCTGATCATTCTAAATGCATTTGAATAAACTGAATCATGCAGTGAAATAACACGAGCAATACGTAACTGAACGAAGTACAATG
>NW_024878567.1:0-1539 GCF_018340385.1 Cyprinus carpio
ACAACGGATATGCTCTCTCGTTTCATTAATGCCACTTGCATCTCTGTTTTTCAATAAATACTGAAAGAAAACGAAATCAGACTTACTAATACTATTAATACTTCTATAATTATTACACTAGCACCTGCTGGTGATCATCTTGGTCTGGATGATTGTTTTGTATGCAGCTGTACAAAATGGATTTTATAAGCAGGTTAGATTTAAAACCATTAACTTCAATTCAATATGTCCTCGTGAATATTTATATGGCAAAGAAAATCTGTGTAATAAGTGCACAAATGAATATACATTATTATCCCTTAAATGTCACCCTAGTCTTGTCTGAACTTGTTGGTTAAGTCTTTGGCTTAAAGCCACTTGCTGCGAACTTTTTTCTTCATGGAAGCTTCCGTTATTATTTCCCAGATGTAGTTTTAGTATTGAGGTCCAAAGTCCGCTGCGTTTTGAGATTTGAAGTGTTTGCCCCCATAGCAGTGACTTTCTTCTTGCATGTTCTGCGAACGGGGTGATCATACTCCTAAGTTTCCCTCAGGACTTTTGTAAAGCAAAATATGACCAAACCTCAGATTTGGTACTTTAGACATTCTTCTCATTCAAAAAACAATGTTTGCACACCGCGTTCGTGTCAGACTGATACTGGCTGGGTAGGATTTACTGCAAGTTTTCTCAACCATGACAACCCAAATGTTTTTCACTGATAATTCAATTTTAAACCATGTGCTAACCTTCAGTACATTTTACCGTGGTTTTATCGTCAAACCGGTGTCGTTCCATCCCTAATTGTAGCGCGTATGCTTTGTAGCTGAGTATTTTGATGTTCAGTAGTTTGCATGATCATTTTAAAACAACAGGGAAGACTTGGCCTGTTTAAAATCTGCATCATTTCTTTAGTAAAATTATCACTCAATCTATTGTTGCACATATTCACGTTCTCCCTGACTTCATCCTCGGTTCAACAACTTTTGCCATGAGTATAGTTATTATAATAGAATTGGCTGTCGGGAAAGTATTCAGACCACCTTAAATTACCTTTTTATTATATTGCAGTACATTTAAGTTAAATTCATTTGTTCATTTTTTTTCCCCCTACTATTGTACACACACAGCACCCCATATTGACAGAAAAAACGGCAGAATTGTTGATATTTTCTTTTTGCACATTTATTAAAAAGAAAAACTGAAATATCAACATGGTCCTAAAGTATTCAGACCCCTTTTGCTCAGTATTTAGTAGAAGCACCCTTTTTGATCTAATACAGCCATGAGTGAGTCTTTTTGGGAAAGATGCAACAAGTTTTTTCACACCTGATTTGGGGGATCCTCTGCCATTCCTCCTTGCAGATCCTCTCCAGTTCTGTCAGGTTGATGGTAAACGTTAGTGGACAGCCATTTTTTTTTCTGCCAGGTCTCTCCAGAGATGCTCAATTGGGTTTAAGTCAGGCTCTGGCTGGGCCATTCAAGAACAGTCACGGAGTTGCTGTGAAGCCACTCCTTCGCTATTTTAGCTGTGTGCTTAGGGGTCATTGTCTTGTTGAAGGT
>NW_024878568.1:0-3052 GCF_018340385.1 Cyprinus carpio
ACTTTAGTAAAGAGATACCACTAAATGAAGGGGGAAATAAAAGAGCTAATAGGCTACAAATATGAATATAAAATATAACAGCAATAATATACAAATATTAAATAAAGAAACATTAGTTACCTAAATGTAAAATTGGCGGTTTGAAATGTTTTTTTTTTTTTTTTTTTTTTTTTTTTTTTTTATATTACTTTTATTTTTGGTACATTCTTTTTAACATTTACTGATAAAAACAAGTTCAGAAACCTGTCTACATTGAGCGCAATACAGTTTCTCTCTCATATATATAGTGGTATAATATAGGCCAACATTGGACTCCCAACAAAGAATTTTTTAAGAGTGTGTTAGAAAGACAAAGTGACTACGCAGTATCGTCACCAAGACTGGTGTAGTTTTAAGGAGAAGGCGCCCTTCTTTCTCCCAGCCATGACCAATGAGTAGGATTATATCATAGGCACTCTTAGAGACCATTAGTAACCCTGTTGTTTGTTTCTGATCTGCCTTCCATTTTACATCTGGACCTGAAACACTGCAAAACATAGCAAGACACAAAAACTGGTTCCTAATAATCCAGAGAGGTTTCATCCATATGCTTGTGTTCTGGGTTCAGAGGCATTTGACTGGACTGAGTTTGATCATCTCAAACTAAAACAGCTTAAAACAGAGTGCTGACTGATATTCATGTTTTCTTACATGTAAGAATATGCATGTGCAGGAATTCTGTGTACAACAATTAAAGGCCCCACCAGCTACTGAGCCACTTCCCAAAAGAGCTTCACACCCCAAAATTTGACTTTATCCCACTCAATCCATTGAGAAGCATGTCAAAGACATCTCAGGCTGCTTGCCAACTCCTTTGGGTGTGCCTTTGTCATGCTGACTCATGGCCGGGGCTATTTATCCCGCACTTACATGAATGACAGCCACCAGGTGAGGGCTCCATAGCTCAGTGGTTAGAGCACTGGTCTAGTAAAGCCAGGGGGTAGCGAGAGTTCAATTCTAAGCTGGGAGACTGGTCAAGATGCTTTGAAAAGTGACCTGTTCTGAAAATGGCCCTGGATTAGGGCTGATGAGGGACTAAAACCACCATAATACATAATGTGATCTCGGATGAACATAGCTTATTCACGAAGAAGGAAATCTGGCACATTCATGTCCTTAGACCAGGTCCATTTTCACTCCCATACAGGCTGTTGTTGGCATGAAATACAGTCATTCTTGGAAGAGACCAAATAGCAGGCAGACCAACATCAATACAAATAAATCAGAAATTTATTTATTTGGCACAACATTATGAGCTGCTCAAAAAGGGAGCAAAGAGAAATAGAAATGAATTAACTAATTAAATAAATGATTCTTTGAGATTGTGAGACCTATTTTCTATTTTACTATATACTGTCCTTTATACTGTAATATACACAGCAAACTAAAAATATCAGCAGAAGTGGTTGTTCTCAGCTCCACACTCAAACCAACCACAGCACTACTAGACTGTTAGGTTCTTGAGTTTAGATTTGGTTGATCTATACCTGCAAAGCTTACTTATAGTCAGTTGAATGCCTCTTTGAGGCACCATCAAAATAATGTTTGAACGAGATATTAAGCAGTCTACTAATACATAATGATGATTTGGTTGGTGACATAGTTACAAAAGTAATGGCAAAGTGACAGTGACAAAAAGTTATTATGAGTTAGTATAAGGTCTATAGTACAGTATAGTATATAAGGTCATCACTAAGACTAACTGCAACCAGGCCCTGTGTCAGCCAAGGATGGCCCTGGTGTAGTATATGGGTTTTTAACTCCACCCTCTTACAAATCCTTCCAGAGGAAGAACACACGTCTGGGATGTGGAGGTTTGAGAGAAACCAAAGGAAGGTAACAGCTTTCTTTAACAACCAGTGTCTGGAGTGTATATACTATGATGATTAATATTTCTTACATCTCCAGAAAAAACGAAAACGATCATTCTGTGATCCACACACACTGACAGCTACCCTCACAGAGAGAGTCTTTCCATTGTTTTAAAGTCATGATGTAAATTCCTCTCTGAGGATGTTACCCAGCTAAAGTGGATGTAGCAACAGAAAAATGGTGTAACACATGATCATTTACATGATAAACGAACAAAAAATATATTTTAAAGAATCAAATAAGCTAGAAAATAACACAATAATCATAGGAATATGTCTGATGGTGTTTCAGAAATAGATGATAAATATTTACTGATAATTCTATTTTGATCCACTCTTTATTTCTCTGATCATTTGTGTGTGATTTATGTGGCTAGAAAGTAAATGCAGAAATAAGATCATGTCCGAATAAAACAGATGATTGATATCCATGTTTTCTTACATGTTATAATAGGCATAATATGTTCAAGGATCTTATGTTACAAAATTAACCAGGCCCCACCAACTACCAGAGCCACCCTTTAGCTTCGAGATATCTAGTGTTCCTGTGGCTCAGTGGTAGACGCGGCAGAAGGTTGTGGGTTCGATTCCCAGGGGAACACATGTTAGGTAAAAAAATGTTAGCCTGAATGCACTGTAAGTCGCTTTGGATAAAAAGCCGCCTGCTAAGTGCATGAATGTAATTAATCTTGTTAAGACATCTCAAGACTGCCTGCCAACTTCAGGTTCGTTGCTTTGGTATGCTAACTCACAAGTGAGCTTTTTATTTCACTTACATGGGTGATCGTCACACAGGAGGGCTCCACAGCTCAGTTATAGCACTTGGTTTTGGAAAACCAGGGTTCACGAGTTCAATCCCTCGGGCTGGAAGCCTTAAACAGAGAAAAAGCCGAAATGTGACCTGTTCTGAAATGTTTTTGAGTGTGACCACTGAAGATTTGACATCCTGTGGTCCATATGGAATGAACATAAACCTTCAAGAAGAAGGGAAACCTGGGAATTGCAAATATCAGCCCATGTTGGGGAAAAACAAATATCCTTGAGGAGACCAACATCAAAGTGGGCTAATAAACCAGAGACTTTACCAGAAATACTGTGAGCTGCTCCAACCAAAGGCTTTCAAGTGAAAAAAAAAAGAGAAT
>NW_024878569.1:0-1819 GCF_018340385.1 Cyprinus carpio
GCTGTTTTAACTACTGTAATCATTAAAAATGTAGCAACCTGAAGATCACTTCCGAACATCATTCCTCAGCAAGTAACTCTCTTCTCCTCTCATGTTCCATACTTACTTGCCCTGATCTGCCTGTGGAACAGCTCATCTTTCTGTCCCCTACCATCACTGGGGGGTATATAGAGTGCAGCCGCCCGGGCTCACTGACGGCCATAATATTTAATCCGCGAGGTGTTGCTGCCAAACATTTCTCGCTGGTCAAGGCATTTCAGCCGCTTCAACATTCCAAACTTTATTTCTTTTCCTGAGCCTCCCACCCTTTCTTTTCCCATTTTTACCCGCTGGCGCTATTATTTGTTTGTTTTTATGTTTCTCTTATTCAACTCAAGGCCCCTGGCCTGACACGGAGACGCTTTCTGTGAATACGCTACAAAATTTTTATCGGATAGGCACGTTTTTTTGTCCACCGCGGATCCGGCATTTTTTAGGAAGGTGAAACAGCTATTTTTTGAAACCGGTCCCAAGAGTGGATAAATACGAAAAGCGCCTGTCTTTCGCGTTTTAGATGCCAGACAGCAAATCCGTGCATTTTCTGAAAGCGATGGCGTCGCCGAACCCGATTTCACCCCTGGTCAGAAACAATGCTTCGATCCACGTAGCAACAGCAAAAACATGAACAAACACTGAATGATTGTCTTTTTATTATCTAACATTAACACAGATTAATAAATGTAATGTTCCATGTTCGTTTGTTTACCGTGCACAAGGTTTATGCCTATAGTCCATGTCTTCTTCTCCCTTTTTAGTGTATCTCTGTGGCAGAATTATAGCGCCACATGCTGGTCTGGCATGTTTACTACATAGTTTTGTGTTGGTTTTGTGGTTTCGTGTGGACGCAGATATTTCTTGAGACGAGGGGAAAAAAAAGATCGGATAGGGAAAGCTCTGGCTTCGTGTGGACATAGCCTAACTTAAAGGTGCATTGCTGCCACCTACAATACTGGAGTGTGAAACAGATTAGTGGGGGAAATAACAGGTGATGACTGCGTGCGTGGTGGGTGGTGGGCCGGCCGTTCTGTGATTCTCCAGATCACACAGATGGCCAGTCCGCCCCTGCAGACAAGGGAAGCTCTATTTCCAAACTTTTAATCAGAACGAAGATAGTCTATGAGATGAACACTGTCCCAGCCCTCCGAACTATGCTCCGAACTTACTTTGTTAACCCCATCACTGCCGGTGCAAAACAAACAGCAATTTCACAACTATGAAGTAGGGCTGGGCGATATGGCCTAAAAAAAAAATCCCCGATTTTTTAACAAAAAATCCGATTTACGATTTAAACCGATTTTTTTTCCCCCTACTTAAAATCAATATTCAGATGACAAAGAAATTGTTCAAAACAAGTTTTAACTTTATTTTGTTTTGATTTTACCTTCTGGGATTTGATCTGGATTCCCCCTTCAGGTTAAATTGCAATCAGAAACAACAAGCAAAAAAGACAAGATGGCAGGTCCTGCCATTGTAAACCGTGAAAACGTTACATAAAATAAAATGTAACATAACATTCTTATCATACTGGATACAGTCTGTAAGACTGTCAAAGGTCTTTACTATTTAATTTATTTTTTTCATGGGAGCCGCACTGATAGGGCAGAGTCAATCAGAGAGCCACTTTTACCGCAAAGTATCAAAAGCTACAAAAAGCATCTTTTTATCAATCTGTCATCCCTGATATGCAATGCAATGCAATACAAAAGGGGCTATCATTCTTTATCATTTACCAGTCAAATTTGTAACTGAGACAAGATGATTAAAAAAAAAAAAAAAAAAA
>NW_024878570.1:0-1936 GCF_018340385.1 Cyprinus carpio
TGCATCCAATGCTGCCGCTTCTAAGTCAGCTTTCCTTTCCTCTTCTATTTCCTGTTGTAGGTCAGCTAGCTCCAATCCTTTGATCTCCTCCTCTAAAGCAGCTTCTTGTATATCAGACGTACTTCGAAACAGATGGAGTCCGTAAGATAACTGAGAGGACCGTCGTGAATGTGCAGCTGACCGGTAACTTGTCAAACTCCTAGCTCTGGTTGACTGAGCCTGGTCTGGTTGTCCTACAGGGGTAGAAGAGGCTTGGACCACAGGCTGTTTGATAGGGCAGAAAATTGACTTCGTACTGGGCCAAATGTGCAGGTGGACGAGGGTCTCTCTTGGGTCCGGTCCGATGACTCCTGTTGCTGACCATCAGTTGCTGACTCCATAGTGTCGGTGGAACCCTAAATCCAGCTCGAAGGACCAATGTAAAGTATGGACTAGGGGTTCGTTTTAGGATGGGAGCACTACAGAAAGATTCCGGCCAGAGAATCCTTTATCAGCTTTATTTTCCAAGATCAGGATGCCAATATACAAGTTCGTATAAGTGTGTATGTGGTTTAAACAGAGAAAAAAGAAAAAAAAAATAATGCAAATGGTAAGAATAACTGATTTATAAAACAAATAAAGGAACCTATACCTTGCTCATTGTCATCATTCACAACAGTACAGTACATAAATAATAATTTCACGTTAATACAGTGGAACAAATATGTCACTATTATGCGCGCTTTAATATCTATACTGCTGCACCTTTAATTGGCTATGCAGCCTGACACTTATATCCACTGCAACACTTTCGATGCAGGTAGCAATAAATCAAAACAGTAAATGCACTGCACCTCAAACACAGAAGCATTATCCTCTAAAATATAACTAACACGAAATAAAGCTCCTAAATCAGCATTATAAGAGGTAAGGTAATTATTGCACACAGTGAAACATGTCGCATATTATATCACGCTCTGGCATCATGATATCACACGCACTAGTCACGCAGTTCAACAAATAAAACTAGTTCACATGAACATACATGAATCTCAAAACATTAGATGCAATGCAGTACAAACGTAACAGTAGTAAAAACTTGCTTGCTTTTCATAAAAGCACCACGAAAGTAAAGAAAAGTCTCTGAGTCTTCTCTGGTCATCCCTGAGCGCGAACAACTGAGCAGCGCGCTGCATTTTCCTGTCCATGCGCAGTTCACGTGATGGAGCGTTCACGCGCTTAGAAAACTTCAGCGCTGAACAAATAGGCTTTCAGACAACAAGTCAGTTTTATTAATTACAATTAGTAAATATTCTACAACTACTGTATAAGTATAAATAAGTATAAAATTCTGAGTAAGTTCTCTGCTCAGCAATTATCAAGCGATCGATGGTTTCGGGAGCCTGGAGAGCTTCTTCGTCTTGAAGCAGCATCTGATTTCATCATCACTTCAGGTCGTTTATAGACATGCAGGTGGATCTCCAGTGTCTGCTGACATCATACTGAAATCCCCTTCAGATGCTTTGATAAAAGGCCTTGCTTCTTCGTCTATTTTTTCCTTTCTTGGGGATTCTGTGCTTCTGCGGTCTTTTAACACGTTGATCTGAAACACAGCCGCTTGAGGTGATGCCGCGCCGTCTTTTTCTCTGTTCAGCGCTCTCACTTAATACATGTGTCATCTCTATGTGCTTCTTGATTATACATGTTATGTAAAACGATTTCTTAAGAAATGCTTAAAACAACAAGTGTAAGCTGTTTTACTCTAATACACCACTTTATCAGTAAAACAAATACAATAAGTTCGTGGTGTATTTTCTTAATTAAACCACTTTTTCAATAAAGCAATTTCTATCTGAGTGAGACAGTTTCTCTTAGTACTGAATGTATGATTTTATAAATTAAATAATAATAGCGCGAATCTCCAGTGAATGCAGGCAGCACGAGAGGATGCGGATGC
>NW_024878571.1:0-1654 GCF_018340385.1 Cyprinus carpio
TCAAACATCATAAATAAAATGTTTTTGCAGCACAAAAACAGATTTCAGTGAGTTTACTAGTTTTAGCTGTGAATTATCTTAAAACTTCTGAGCATAAGGCCTAGTTTAAGCCCTTCTGTGACCAGTAACATTCTGTTGGTGCAACTAAACAAATGAACGAAGGAAATCCCACAAGTGCTGAAAACCTTTTTAATCTGTTATAGAAAGTTGGTTTATGCACTTTTAAGAATAGCAACTTGCTTACACGTTAAAAATGAACTTTCAACAGCTATCTTGAATGGGAAATATTTTTTCAATGAAGAAAAAACACATTTCACTGGAGTTACTAGTTTCATGACCATGAACATATATTATTAGAGAGCTAGTAAGCATAAGATGCTTAGTTTTAGCCCAGCGTATTTGAGAGCAGTAACAGTCTGTTAGTGCAACTAAGCAAATGAACAGAGCGAAAGCCTGACAAGTGCTGAAACCTATTTCTCTGTGTTATGAAAGTCGGTTTCCAAGCAAATGAACAGAAAGAAAGCCACAAAAGTGCTGAAAACCTTCTTTCTCTGTTAGAGTATGATGGTTTGTACAAAGTTAAGACTAAAGCTTGCCCACATTAAAGGTGTTTCTAACATCTCAAATGAAATGTTATTGCAATGCAGAAACCAGATTTCAGTGAGTTACTAGTTTTATGATCATGAACTCATGTTTGAGTTTTCTAAGCATAAAAACGCCAGTTTAGCTGCTTCTGAGAACAGAAACACTACCATGTGAAATGATATGTCATTTGCAATGCAGAAATACAGATTTTTAATGGTGTTAGTAGTTTCAAGTTTTTCCAAGCAATCTATGCTTGAGCTTCTGAGCATAAAACTATTAGCTTTGGCGGCTTCTGTGAACAGTAACACCTCTGTTAGTGCAACCTCAAGCAAAATGAACAGAAGAGGAAGCCCACAAGCGCTGAAAACATTTTTAATCTATTTACAGAAAGTGTGGGTTCAATGCACTTTTTTAAAGACTAGTGTTTGCCCATATTAAAAATGTTTCTAACATCTTAAATGAAATATCTCTGTACCTTGAAGAAAACCACAATTCAGTGAGGTTATTAGAGTCATGATCATGAACTTATATTTCGAAAGGCTAGTAGCCTGAACTAGCAGTTTAGCAGCTCCTGTGAGCAGTTACCTCTAATAGTGCAATAAGCAAATGAACAGAAGAAAGCCCTAGTACTGAAAACCATTCTTTCTCTGTTAGAGAATGACGTTTTGTAGAAAATAAGACTAAAGCTCTCCCACATTAAAGATGTTTCTAACATCTAAAATGAAATGTTTTTGCAATGTATAATGATCATGAACATGTTTGAACATCTCAGCATAAGACACATAGTTTAGCTCTTCTGTGAACAGTAACGCTCTATTAATGCAAGTAAGCAAATGAACAGAAAGAAAGCCCACAAGTTCTAAAACCTTCATTGTCTGTTAGAAAATGATGATTTGTAACAGTTAAGATTAAATCTTGCCCACATTAAAGATATATCAAACATCACAAATAAATGTTTTTGCAATGCACAAAACACATTTCAGTGAGTTGCTAGTTTATGATCATGAACTTATTGTGAGCGCTGCTAGCTTTAGACGCCTTAGTTTAGCGCTTCAATGAACACAGTAAC
>NW_024878572.1:0-3809 GCF_018340385.1 Cyprinus carpio
TTGCAAAGCGATGGACCACCTGGTTACCAGATACTAATCCAGCACAGAAAGAACAAAAAGCCTTCATCTGTCTCCTCTCGCCCCCAGTTTCAAACTGGGGACCCTTTCACATGCAAGGCTAACGTGATGACCTCTACACTAACGGAAACCAGCAACCAAGGTTGTGTCTGACCTTTCAACCCGCCTTCTTGGAACACGAATCAAATTACAGATTGCTTTTGTGCTATTCAGTCTGCAAATACCTTCTATTTTTAGCGGCAAACCAAGCATTTTTTCCGGTTGTCTGCAGGGAAACCTCTGTGGCCATATTTCTTTTGTGCTGTTTTTTCCGTCTCATTTAATTTTTTTTTTTTTAAACGCTATACTCGAAATATTGGGTCTTTGAGTTCACCAGCCATCTGTTCATTGAAACTACCTGGATTAAAAAAGTATAGAGACTGTCAGTGATGGAAGTTGACTGCTGCCTAGTGGTGGCTTAATAATTGTCTTCACACTGGTGTGAAAAGAAAGGCCGCCGTGAAAGCGTGAGCTGCTTTCCGCTCGACTTGAAGGCCACTTCAGACAAACATCTTTAAGTGTTCCTCCAGGCGAAAGCCAGGCAGGCTTGAAATGCAAACGAGAGTGGTTGATGTGTATAGTTTAGCTTCGCGGATCAAAACAATGGCTGCTCTTTTCTCATTTCTTCTGTTTCTGCTTACTGCATACACTACGAGCTTTAAGGTGCTGTATTCATGCCTCGTGGCCGCAAAGTCTTGGTAGCGTTTGAGTCTCCTCCTCAACAGAAATCCCAATATGTACAATTGTGAACAGAAGAGCCATCACCACTGTTCACCACGCCCTACGGAAATTATTCCGAACGGAGGTGGGGAAGGCACGGAATTAGTATCGGAGAGCAGTGTGGGCAGAACGCTGAATAACACACTACACTACGGCAAAGCCTGCCTCTCTAACGCGCACAACAGTCCGAAAACTTTTATACTACAAGATGCTGGCTCGTTGAAAAGGACACAAATTTACACCACTTTCATAAATCCCACTGTAAGTCCGTACGTGGTTATCTACATCATTCTCTTCATCCAGAGGAAAGTCAGGTCGTGTCGCTTGTTTCTTCCTCTTCTGCTGTCGTGGAGCGTCTTTCGAACCGAGGAACACCTCCATTCTCCGCCTGTGTTAGGCAGGTACGATGATGCCCACCTACCCCACTACATGTCAAAACTCCTCACATTCCCTCTGTATTGCTCTGTGGCGAAATATTTATACCGTGGTGTGCCCAAAGCACGATACGTGACACAATGATCTGCGTAACATCCCATCACACAACCGGAACCAGAGTTTATTCGTGCATGGCAAGTGCCGCGGCAAATTTTCGCTGACAAAATCTCCCATTAACGTGCCGAACCGCTCTAGGAATGTACGGCCTTGTCCGCACAAACGAAGCGTCGGCAGACCACCATCCTGCTGACCCAGAGAGCCAATTCCGCACTTTGGGCACAGAAAGCCACAAAAGCCTTCATCTGTCTCCGCCCAGTTTCGAACTGGGGACCTTTCACATGCAAAAGGTTGTGTCTGACCTTTTCAACGCCGCCTCTTGGAACACGAATCAAATTACAGATTGCCTTGTGCTGTTCAGTCTGCAAATACCTTCTATTTTTAGCGGCAAACCAAGCATTTTTTCCAGTTGTCTGCGGGAAACCTCTGTGGCCGTTTCTTTTGTGCTGTCTTTTTTCGTCTCATTTAATTTTTTTTTTTTTAAGCGTTATACGAAATATTGGGTCTTTGAGTTCACCAGCCATCTGTTCATTGAAACTACCTGGTTAAAAGTATAGAGACTGTCAGCGTGGAAGTTACTGCTGCCTAGTGTGGCTTAATAATTGTCTTCACACACCTGTGTAAAGAAAGGCCATCGTGACGTAGAGCTGCTGCTCAACAGAAGGCCACTCAGACAAGTATATCTTCGTGTTCCTCAGGCGAAAGCCAGGCAGGATTGAAATAGCACGAGTGTGGTTTAGGTTTAGCTCTGTCAAACAATGAGCTGCTCTTTCATTTCTGCATCAACTACAGCTTTAGTGACTGTATTCATGCCTCTTGGCCGCAAAGTCTTGGTAGCGTTGAGTTCCTCCTCAACAGAAAGCCAATTGTACAATTGTGAAAAAGAGAGTCACTGTTCCGCCCAGTTTGAACTGGGGACCTTTTCAGCGTGTGAAGCGAGCGTGATAACCACTACACTCACGGAAACCTGCCTGCTGAAAACAGTCCGAAACCTTTAAGTGCAGGCTCGGTGAAAAGCGCACAAAGGTAACACTTTCTAAAGCCCACTGTAGTCTAAAAGGGGTTCATACTTTTTCTTCAAAAGGGATCAGCTGTTTCTGCTCGGTTTGAACCGAGGACCTTTCGCGTGTTAGTGAGCGTGATGACCACTACACTACAGAAACTCCTCAATTCCTCTGTAGTGCTCATTTGGGAAATATTTATACCGTGATGTGCCCAAAAGCAAATAGACAATCTGCGTAAATCCCACACACAACAGGACAGAGTTAATTCGGCATGGCAGTCTGCGCAGAATTTCCTGAAAAATCTCCCCTTAACTTACCTTGGAATTAAGGCCTTTGCAGCGTGGACCACCTGCTTACCAGATAGCCAATTCAGCACAGAAAGAACAAAAGCCTTCATCTGTCTCCGCCCAGTTTCGAACTGGGGACCTTTCAGCGATGTAAAGGAGCGCGTGATAACCTCTACACTACGAGCCGGCAGCCAAGGTTGTGTCTGACCTTTTCAACGCCGCGCCTCTTGGAACCACGAATCAAATTACAGATTGCCTTGTGCTGTTCAGTCTGCAAATACCTTCTATTTTTAGCGGCAAACCAAGCATTTTTCCAGTTGTCTGCGGGGAAACCTCTGTGGCCGTTTCTTTTGTGCTGTTTTTTTCGTCTCATTTAATTTTTTTTTTTAAGCGTTATCTGAAATATTGGGTCTTTGAGTTCACCAGCCATCTGTTCATTGAAACTACCTGGTTAAAAGTATAGAGACTGTCGGCGTGGAAGTTACTGCTGCCAAAGTCTTGGTAGCGTTGAGTTCCTCCTCAACAGAAAGCCAATTGTACAATTGTGAAAAAAGAGAGTCACTGTTCCCGCCCAGTTCAGACTGGGGACCTTTCAGCGTGTGGGGCGAACGTGATAACCACTACACTACGAAACCTGCCTGCTGAAAACAGTCCAGAAACCTTTAAGTGCAGGCTCGGTGAAAGAAAAAGAGCACAAAGGTAACACTTTCTAAAAGCCCACTGTAGTCTAAAAAGGGGTTCATACTTTTCTTCAAAGGGATCAGCTGTTTCTGCTCGGTTTTCGAACAAAGGGACCTTTTCGCGTGTTAGGCGGAGCTTGTGATGACCACTACACTACAGAAACTCCTCAATTCCTCTATAGTGCTGCTCATTTAGGGAAATATTTATACCGTGATGATGCCCAAAAAGCAAATGAGACAATCTGCGTAAAATCCCATTGCCTTGTGGCTGTTGCATTCTGCAAATACCTTCCTATTTTTAGCGAGCAAACCAAGCATTTTTCCAGTTGTCTGCCTACCTGGTTTAAAAGTATAGAGACTGTCGGCGTGGAAGTTACTGCTGCCTAGTGTGGCTTAATAATTGTCTTCACACCTGTGTAAAGAAAGGAGGCCATGCATTGACGTAGAGCTGCTGCTCAACCAGAAGGCCACTCAGACAAATATCTTTAGGTGTTCCTCAGGCAGCCAGGCAGATTGAAATGGCACGGTGTGGTTTGGGGTTTAGCTCTAGGTCAAACAGAATCAGAATC
>NW_024878573.1:0-1924 GCF_018340385.1 Cyprinus carpio
TCAACAGATCTTAAGGCCAATGTTTCAGTTATAATCAAAGCGCCACCTGCTGGCGACAGGAATTACTTGTTTTAAACTAACTTAATCATGCAATCTCTGATCTGCCCGAAACTTTGCATGTTTGGTAAGAGTAATGGCCTGAAGACATTTACATGCTGATATTCAGTTATAATCATAGTGCCACCTGTTGGTTGTAGGAAATGTGGCACAAATATTTACCATTATATAAGCAGATGGTCCAATGTTCGCTGTTCTCCTATGGCCACCGAGTGGTGGTGAGCCCGGGTATGAAATTCGAATCCCAACAGGAAGTCGTTATTTTGAATTTTCTCTGCAGAATTTGTGTCGTTTTGCCATTTTCAGGGGTTGTACTTTAACGAACTCCTCCTAGAGATTTATTCAGATCAACACCAAAGTTGGTCAGTGTAATCTAAAGGCCTTTACGATGTTAAATTGCAAAGAGCTTGAGGTTTTGTTGAAGGGCGTATCTGTGGTGGCCTGCCCAAATTCAGTTATAGCCATAGCACCACCTGCTGGCAACAGGAAGTGATATGTTTTACACCAGCAACAAACTACCCTGAAATTTTATGACACTTTATAATATTTTTTTGGTCAGTCTAATCTAAGACCTTATGATGTTAAATTGTGAACATCTTGAGTTTTCATTTAGCGGGTGTGTCCATGGCGCCGTGATTGCAGTTCGATGTCTCGCCATGGGAATAGAAGTTGTTGCTTAACTCCGTGGGGTATAAAAATGTCTGATCTTCCCAAACTTCACATGGTCGAGAAAGAGTCTTGGCTTCAAACATATATGAAGGTCAATATTCTACTATAATCATAGCGGCACCCGCTGGCAACAAGAAATGGCTTGTTTTACACTAACTTAAACATGCAATGTCAATCGGGCACCAAACTTAAAAATATTTGGAAAGAGTCACGGCCTGGGAAGACATCTAAAGGCCAGTATTCAGTTATAATCATAGCCCACCTGTTGGCAATAGGACACATCATGCAGGAAGATTGGCAGAAATAAATGACTTTGACATATTCCACTTATATTTACAACTTTAAATGCATATTTCTCGCCGCCGCCATTTTTATCAAAACCACTTCGCTGGCCCGGTGAGCCCGAATGTGAGGAGCTCGCTCACTCAAGCTTTCAGTAGATTCACTAGAGCCCGAGCACCCGATAGTGAAAGGACTCCTATTGTATCTGCTTTGTTTCTTCTTTCTTCTTTTTCCTCTTCTTCCAAAAATGAATGTCGCATTTTTGAGGGCCTAAACATGCCTCGGAAAAGCCATGAAACTTTGCACACGCATCAGACCTGGTGAAAATCCACGTCGATATAGGTTTCAGATAGGGTGGGCAAAAATGAAGCTCCAACAAGCGCCACCTATTCTAAAAATCAAAGCAGCTCCCTTTCGAGCTATGTTTTCTACATTTTATATGTACCAAAAATTGGCACACATATATAAAGCATCGAGTACCTACCAAAAAGACTCTTGGAGCAATAAATATCCAAACCCAACAGGAAATGAGAGATTATTTTTAATTTTATGAGCAAATTTTTACGTCATTTGCATGCCTTGTATTTTTATGAAGCTTCTCCTGAAAGGAATTTTATTCAGATCAACACCACATTTGGTATGCTCTTATTCCAAAGGCCTTTACGATGTTAAATTGCAAAAGATCTTGAGTTTACCTCGTGAAGAGCGTGTCCGTGATGGCCGGACTAATGATTCGATGTTTACATGCATGAAAAGTGAAGTTGCTATAACTCAGACATACAATGTCGAAATCTGTCCCAAACTTCACATGTTTGATAAGACTCTGACCTGAACAGATTTGCATTACCTATATTCAGTTATAGTCATAAGCGCCACCTACTGGCAACAGGAAGTGACATTTTACGCTGTAACAAAC
>NW_024878574.1:0-1750 GCF_018340385.1 Cyprinus carpio
TCTTGCAAAGCGGTTGCTAGGGTACTCTGTTTTGGTTTGCTAGGGAGGTGGCCTGACAGCTCCCAATGTGATACTCAAAAAGGCTGCTTTGACAGTATAAGCCAAAGCTCATGTCTGTACACATTGTTCTGATGCAGAGATATAGATCTTGCAAAAATGGTTGCTAGGGGTACTCTGTTTTGGTTGTTAGGGGAGTTGCTCTGCAGCCCCAATGATGATATCTAAAGGATGCTTGGATAACATAAGCCAACCCCCATGTCTTCTAATGATGTTTTTGATGCAGAGAGATAGAGTCTTGCCAAAACGGGTTGCTAGGTACTCCATGTTAAATGGTTTTGCTAAGGGGATTAGGCTGGCATCTGTCAATGATGATGTTCTGAGGCTGCTTGGGCGTTCTAAAACCGGGGAACCGTGATGTATTGTATCGATTTGCGGTCCGGACCAGATATAATACTTTACTGAGAATGTCTTACCTAAGATAAGTCTTATTGGTTTGCGGGAAGATTGGCCAGACAGCTGCAGTGATGATACTCGCTAAAGGGCACCACTTGCCGCAAGTAATGAATGAATACTCACCAACCCTTATGGCTTTATGATATTCAGATTTGAAGATATCCCTCTATGCTTTGGGTTGCTTAGGGTACTCTAAAGTGGTTTGCTAGGGCGTGACGCTATGAAAGTCCATGGCGGTGAATCCTCGATTGAGGAGCGCGTTTGCTGCCCGGAGTCATAGTGAGCCCACCCTCGTTTTCTATGACACTTCTATCCAAAGATATTAATTTGATCTTTTTTCAATGGGGAAGCTCTATGGAGGCTTGTTACTAAGAGGCTCCTAAATAGTTTGCTAGAGGCGTGGCTTGACTGCTTCACAATGATCCTGACAGACTGATTGGTTGCCTGATTAAAATGAGCCCACCCCCATGTCTCTATGACATTGTGATCCAAGTTATGTTCAATGCAAAAACTCTAGGTAAAGTACCAGCAGTAGGAAAGCACGCTGTTTCATGGGCGATCCCTCACCATAGTATGTCTATGGGGGCAACTTTGGGGGCTCTTGCCCCAGGGGCACAACTTATACCCCCACTGCGTGGGTATGTTCTCGCTCAAGCCTGATAGCCTCTCCAAATGTGGTGATTCACATGTTTCTGCGAATTCTCTCTCCGAGCTATGATCCGTCAAGTTGGCACGCAATGCATTGTCTATGCGATTTTTTAGGCGATATTTAGCCGGTGATGCGGCACATCGTCATGCCCGATCGCTTTATAAAAAAGTCATAGCACAATTATTCCGAATAGGTCGCACGATTTGACACCTCTTGCCGGGTCTGTGACAAAACTGCGCGGACTGAGTTACGCGCCAAATTTGTACGGAAGAAGAATAGAATAATAATAATAATAAGTATGGAGTTAGCATGATGTTGTTTGCCTGTCGGCAAGCACCATCACTAACCAGGCATGGAGAGGCATGACCAGATGATGCTTTTTGTCGCAAGCACCAACCAACTAGAATGTACATTTCCTGAAGAAAATGGGAGTGGTGCTTGCAAAAGTAAAACTCGCCCCTCGGTTGTTTAGGTTTTTTATAGAGTTCATAGCCTGATTTATCTCTTTAGCTAATCACTATTAGCATGTAGCTATTCACCGCTAGCACTGACTAGCAGCATGTTGGAATTCCAGTTTGCTAGCATGAGTCAAAAGAGCCAACCGCCATGTCTGTAATGATGTTCTGATTCAGAGATATAGGTCTTGCA
>NW_024878575.1:0-1991 GCF_018340385.1 Cyprinus carpio
ATGCAGCTTGAAGTCTGAAGCTCCCCGACCCGGTCGAAAACCATTCGCCTTTAAGTTATAGTCTCTCAGCCACAAATTGTTATATTTGTTTCTTTATATTTGTTACTTTTCGGCGATGGGCCCGCCCTAAACGACAGCTTCTGCATCCTCTCTGAAGAAAACACGACAGAAAGAGCCTGGATGAGGCGCTGCGTGCCATGGTGGACGATGAGCTAAAGTACAGTTCGGCGTCGTTCGGGAAAGTTTAAGGAGGGAATTTCAAAACGATCGCCGAAGAATTGGATCTCTGGAGAGGGGGAAAGAGATGAGAAGGATCAGGTTAATTCGACAACTATTTCCGACAGGTGTTCGGAAAGCTAAGCAAGGACTCGGGCTGAAGTTGCTTAAGATAACCGTGATACTCTTCAAGGGGAAAAAGATGGCGAAGTCTGGAAGATGAAAGTCAGTCAAGTAACATCTCGTCTCGTCGGCCCTCTCGAGAAGGGGGAAGAGGGCAGCGGTGCATTAGGATTCATGCCAAACTCAGTTACCACTGTGGATCCCGTCACTCAAAAACAGACCGATCGAGATAGACAGGGCGCATCGCATCTATATACTGCGTGACCACAACAGAAAGGGGCCCAAGGTGACTCTAATCTTTAAATTGCTTCGCTTCCAGGACAGGAACACTATCCTTCAAAGGACAAGCGAGCCGCTGGGACAAATAATCCACAAGGGCAACTCGCTTCTCTTCTGTTTTCCCGACTGACAGCAATCAAAACGCCATGAAAAGACGCTGAGATGAATCAGTCTAGGAAAAGACTCCACGCAACTCGGGATTTTCATCCTTCATGATATATCCCGCCACGATCAAGGTGACGCACCGCGGATCAACCTCTCATCTCCAAACGCCGGCTGAAGTGGAAGCTTTTGCTGACCAGCAACAGGCACTTGCTTACGCCAGCCTTACGCATTGCGCACGCCAGTGGAAATGCTAACGGGATGACAGCGCAAGCTGTTCCAGGAGAGATTAGCCCGGGATATCGTGACTATGCCGAGTACTACCTTAGTGTACTGTGATACCGAGTTGGCCTTGGGACTCGGGTGATCCTCTGTTATGTTGGCCACGTATCCAGACGAGGTTGTTGTGATGGCAGGTAGGAGAGTTTGTTCTCACTCTCCGCTTACTGCCTTTTCTGTTCCGTTTTTGTTGTTGTTCCCTTACAGTTCCAGATGCCATGAACTATTCACATAAGTCCACTACTTTTTGTTTCTTATTAGTAAAATGTACAGTAATTCAATTGAATTATGGCTCTTAATATAATGTCTTGGAACGTCAACGGTTTAAATGGCGCCATTAAGAGAACCAAATGCTTAGATTATTTAAGATCTAAACGGGTTTCCGTTGCACTAATACAGGAATCTCATCTGAAAACTTGTGATGTACATCGTTTCAAAACAGGTATTATAAATTAGTTTCTTTTTTCTTCCTCTGATAAGAAATCTAAAGGGGTTTTGATATTGATGGCCCGGCATCTTCCTTTTTCCATGCACTGCTCTAAGAGTGATGGCAGCTGGTCGTATTACTTGCATACTTGGTACATGGTCCAATATCAAATGTTTATGCTCCCAACGAATATGATAATGTGTTTTATCAACAGCCTGTCTGCGTTTTACTAAGTTTGAATGATCATCACCTTTGTCATAGGAGGCTAATTTCAATTTTCGTGTATAATCCCCACTTGATAGACCCCAAATATTCATTCGATCAAAATCTCTTCAAAGTTATTTATGATTTTATTAAGCAGGTCAACGCAGGTGACACATATGGCTTATTGAGGAATGAGGCTGTCGTAAAGACTATACCTTCTTTCTCAGCTCGCCATAAATCCCACTCGCATTGATTACCTGCTCATATCACCAGCTTTCATTCCTTTGTTGAAGTCACTGATATTTTACCCCTTCTTCTTTCAGACCACTCTCCGGTTACCTTATGTCTTCTCCCATTTTCT
>NW_024878576.1:0-1971 GCF_018340385.1 Cyprinus carpio
TGTTCAACCACCAGGTTCATGGGAGAATTTAAAACATGAGATGATTCACACCGGAGAGAAACCTTACAAGTGTCTCACCTGTGACAAGAGATCTCGTCAGTCAGGAGACCTGGAAAACACATGAGAGGATCCACACTGGAGAGAAACCGTATCACTGCACTGTGGCGCGGGAAGAGTTTCACTCATTCATCTTCTACTCAAGCATAACAAAAAACATCTCAAAGTCAGTCGTAGGGGTTGCATTGGCAGACTAATCGACGAGTCGACTTCAATGCTGTGCCATGACGCCTAAGCTCGATGTTGACTAGTCGTTGGTCCTATAGAGGGCACAACAGGATAATAAACCTCAGCTGACTTCCACATTTATGCCCGCTTCCAAACAGTTAAAATGTCAAATGTATACCTGAAAGTTCCACAAGACATGTGTGGATGACACTACTGGATGCCTGAAATTGAATCGAGAATGCACGTTTTAAACAACTTATTGTACAGGTCAATTTCAATCGCTGTTCTAATCTATTAACATAACGCTTTACGCAGCTCGGTTTTACACTGCTGGAACTTTACCCAGGAACTAGGAACTTTGGGCTGGTACTCGGTGTGTTTTGGCGAAGCGGATCTAATAAGAAGTTCTGGAGTAAAAAATTCCCCAAAGTCCTGCTCGCCCAGTGTGTCACTTTTTCGAGGGGAACTTTCAGTAAGAGGACTTGGGGCTCTAAAACATGCTTGATTTGGTTTGAGTTCACTGCCCGGCATTGCAGATTTCATCCAAATAGATTTATCTGGATATAATACTTCAAAATATTACTGTTATTGTGCCATGAAATATAGTTTTAAAAAGTAGTTCAGGCGAAATGTAGTTGTTTAAGAAAACTCAAATCTGTGGTTTATTTATAAAGACAAAGCCTATTTAAAAATGAATCTCCGCCATTTTTGAGATGATCAGCTCCCACAGCGATCAGCTGGAGCTCAGTGCTCATGTTACCAGACTAGAGCACTCTCAACTCGGGGCTAGTCCTTCTGACATTTGCCGCATGGCTCTGATGTCTCTTTAAGTGGTTTAAACATAGAATATAATTCGGTTTGGGTAAAATCTTTACAGGTAATCTTTGGTCCTTATTTAATTTATTTATATGTTAAAATGAAAATAAAAAGAGGCCAATATAATATGATATAATATTTTGTTTCATTGTAATGTAGGCGTGTATATATACACATATCCCTGAACTATGGTGTACATTTCTGAGGCTATTATTATGTTTTAAATGAAAACGAAAGGAGGCAGTGATATTTGAATATCCTATTTTTGTCTTATATAAAGAGTGAGGGAAAATTGCAGTAGCCCAAGGTGAGCTGATCTCATGTTATCAAGTAAGCTGCTGTTTGCAGAATGCCAGACTTGCGTCTTCGCGTCGTCCCCGTGTCGAGAATCAACTTGTCTCGAGTCGAACATCGCAAAGTCCAACTACCCGAGAGGATGCAAGTCCGAAATTTGCGTACATTGTTGTATTGAGAACGGACGGAGCCCCTAAAAGGTCATTGTGGTGGAAAAAATCCAAGTGAGTGAAAAAAATTGGGGGGTGGGAGGAAAAATATATTTTTAATTTTTTTGCGTTCCCTCGAGAAGCTTTGCGTTCCCTCTCGCCAAAACTTGTGCGTTCTCTTCACTTAAGATATTTGCGTTCTCTCCAAACTTTTGGCGTTCCTCTCCGCAAAGTGATTTCGTGTCACTTACCAAAACATTTGCGTTCCCTCCCAAAAAACTTTTGCGTTCTCGATCGCAAAACCAGCTGAGATTCGACAAACACTTCCTGTTTGCCTTTACAAGCTTTGTAGTGTGGTTTGATACAGCTCCATAAGTTGTTTTTTGGGGTCACAATGGATCGGTTCATATAGTTTTGTTTTGAACTTGAGAAAAATAGTCGTGCATGCTTATTACGTCCGGTTTTGGGACATACTAAAACGCTTAAT
>NW_024878577.1:0-2365 GCF_018340385.1 Cyprinus carpio
ATTTATTTAACTGGTTTGTTAAGTTCAAATGGATTGTGTTATGTCTGTAATTGCTTTTAAAAATCTGTCAGAAAAAAATGCTAATTTTCAACCTTTAGGTACAAAGCCTGAACCTTTTACAAATCTAAATGATTATTCTTAACACATTTACACAGTTTGAGTCAAGTAAGCTTTTGTCATTTTACAACATGGTACGTAATAAGTTCAGAATGAATTGTGTTATGTCTCGACTGCTTGTGTATAAAAACACTACAGTCAGAAATAAAACAGTAATTTACAAGTACAACACAATGGAACCTTATAAAAGAAAGATAAGTAACACAGTAGGATAGTAAATATAACTGTAACCACAATTTACCAGTAGTTGAAGTCAATTAATTATATATGCAATTTTCAATTACAAATTACTTATACATACACGAGATTGAATTTTTACTTAGACCCATTGGTGCATAGAATATTTCTTACAATAACATGACACTCTAAATGCAGATGCAAATTAAAGTACAACTTATAAAATAGGAAAAAAAAAAAGATATGCTTGAAACAAGATGATAGTAAAGTGAAGTACTGATGTAACACCAAAATTCACTGTGATTGGAGACAACTATTCAGTATCATGTCAAAGCATAACTAAATAAGAATAATAAAAACATTTGCAAGACTTATGAAACTGTTTTTTTCATCAAGGACTTGGAACTTATTTACTTGCACAAATGACTACAGCCCCATTGACTCTCTCTGCCAACGCATTGATGAAATTAATAGTTGGATGTGCCAGAACTTTCTTCAGTTAAACAAGGAAAAAAAATAAAGTCATTGCATTTGGAAACAAAGATGAAGTTCTAAAGGTGAATGCATACCTTGACTGTAGGGGACAAACAACTAAAAATCAAGTCAGGAATCTTGGTGTGATTCTGGAGACAGAGCTTAGTTTCAGTAGTCATGTCAAAGCAGTAACTAAATCAGCATACTATCATCTAAAAAACATTGCAAGAATTAGCTGTTTTGTTTCCAGTCAAGACTTGGAGAAACTTGTTCATGCCTTTATCACCAGCAGGGTGGACTATTGTAATGGTCTCCTCACCGGCCTTCACAAGAAGACCATTAGACAGCTGCAGCTCATCCAGAACACTGCTGCCAGGATTCTGACTAGAACCAGAAAATCTGAGCATATCACACCAGTCCTCAGGTCCTTACACTGGCTTCCAGTTACATTTAGGATTGATTTTAAAGTACTTTTACTCGTTTATAAATCACTCAATGATCTAGGACTAAATACATTGCAGAAATGCTCACTGAATATACACTAACAGACCACTCAGTCATTAGGATCGAGTCAGTTAGAAATACCCAAGGTTCACACAAAACAAGGGGAACTGCTTTAACATTTTACATTTTTATGCATTTAGCGACGCTTTTTATCCAAAGCAACTTTACGGTGCATTAAGTGCCACCCAAGTGCACCTGTAAGTGTTTTCCCTGGGAATCAGACCCACAACCTTTTGCACTTCTAAACACAAATGCTCTAACACTGAGCCACAAGAACACACTTTTAGTTATTAGCATGCAGCCACGCGGTTGGAATCTGCTTCCAGAAGAGATCAGATGTGCTAAAACTTTAGCCACTTTTTAAATATAGACTCAAAACTCATCTGTTTAGCTGTGCATTTATTGAATGAGCACTTTCAGCGATATGCGAGGCTTGTCGATTTCACGATATGCACTGTATTTTTACGTATTGCACTTTGTATTTTATGCAGCTCAAAATGATTGCACTGTATTTTATATGTAAAATCATTTTCTATTTTTAAGTCTTAAATTCTTTAAAGTAAATTTTTAAATAATTTCAAAGTTTTTAAATTCCTTGTTTTATTTTTGTGATTATTTTTTTCATGATTTTTTTTAAAATGTATTTTATTTAAAGCACTTTGAATTACTGCATTGTGTACGAAAATGTGTTATATAAATAAACTTGCCTTGCCTTGCCTTATCTACCCATAAAAGCATGCACACTTGTATGGTACTAATATGCTCCCTTTTAGGGGTATAGTTGCACCTTTGTGGTTACTGCACCAGTAAAGGACTAAAATACAATTATAGTATATTTTATTTCTGACAGTGTAAACAAAAAAAAAAAGCCTAAATTTTTAAATCCTTTTATGGATTTTAAAGCCATAAAAATATTGCTTTAAAATCTAATATTGAGAGTATAATAACTGCTTAAATATTATTATTATTTAATACTTAAAATAATCAGTTTAGTTTAGAAATAGCAGTATCAATATTGACGATACTGGCCTTAAAAATATGGGTATCCAGATCAAAAATTAAATTAAGATTTATCGCCCATCCCTAGTAATAA
>NW_024878578.1:0-1920 GCF_018340385.1 Cyprinus carpio
CACAGCAACTGGGAGCAGAAAGAGAAGAAAAGCACGCAAGCTTCAACATGGGTCTTATGATGGCAGCTATATAGTTTATTAGCATATATCTATAAAACTGCAGTAATTTTTTTTTGTAAGGAGGCTTCTATAGATGTACTTATGTTTTATTTCATATGTTTCCAGAATTGAACCAGTATGGAAAAATATTGGATCAATACAAAAAATAGTGTAGAAAATAAATGTTTTATCGAATTCTCGGCTGGATAATCGTCGGTCCTGGGGATTTATTGGGTGTATGGTCTAAGTGCAGTCCTGAGTTCAGTAATGTTGAAAGTGATTGTTCAAATTATATTTTTGAGATATTTGATATATGCGGAAAGGGAAATGTTCTTCAGGAAGTTTGTTGTTAGTTCAGTATTAAATATAATATATTCATGAGCAAGCCAGATAGATCAATTTTTGTACTTTTTTTTTCTTTTTATTTTCATGAGCTTCGTAAATAAAACAACCCAAAAGTTGTGCAATTTTTGGATTCATCATGTCAAACTTCATAAAGAAACAAAGTGAAGTGAAGTGACATACAGCCAAGTATGATGACCCATACTCAGAATTCGTGCTTCTGCATTTAACCCATCCAAAGTGCACACCCACACACACCGTGAACACACGCCACGTAGGCAGTGGGTATCATTATATGCTGCGCGACACCCGGGGAACAGTTGGGGGTTTAATTTGTTGTGCGCTTGCTCCAGAGCACCTCAAGTAAGTGGTATTGCCGGACCGAGACTGCGAACCCACAACCCTTAGGGTTAGGAGTCAAACTCTCTATGGTTAAGAGGAAAGAAGGAAATAAATTTGCCTCCCACAGACCTGCTTTATAGTGGTACTATCCATTAAGTCACCGCTTGTCCCTCCCAGACCCTCTACTATTATTCCATTTCTCTAATTGTCATGTGATTTACACTGGAAAGAAAAGATCCAGGGGAGGACCCCTTAACAAGAATGGATTTAGGACAATAACAAGGGCCACATCAGTACCATGCCTGAGCAACAGTTTTTCTTCCTGACTAAATCAATGTTTCTAAACGCATTGTGTCGAATAATATTTTCAGAAAGCCTAAAAAAAACTTTCTGTGGGCCAGTAATATTGACAGTAGTTTTGTGTTTGCTTTTACATTCATAGTCATGAAAGACCGTTTTGGGGGGGTTAAAAGTCCTCGGGCCTGATCCACTGAGAAGATAGAAATGTCCGCGACATTAGAGTTATTATTCACTCCTCCGCTTGACTTGCAGCGCACCCACTCTTCCAGGTTTGACATCACAAACTCAGACGCCTGTTTGAATTTTGAACTATCTCTCTGTTTAAAAAACTTTGGAGGTGGTGTAACACTTTGACTTTCGGAAAAAGGCAGAAGCGTACTTTGCTCCTCTCATCATCTTGGCGTTACAAGTAAAGTAAAGAGAGAAAAATAATACTTGAAGGCGAAGCGTGCGTATCATCCACCAATTGGTTCTCGTACACACACATATAGGTCCTTCTACGTCATCACCACATGGCGTGCGTTACAGAGTCAGTGATCCAGTCAGTCTCTAAAGGGCGAACCGCACTATAATGTGATGCCATGCAAAATACATAGTTTTGGCCGTTACAGATTCCCCACCGGGAAGGAAAGAACAATGAAATGGCAATTCATCCCCCAGCCGTTACACAACTTATAAGGACAACGGTCAAAATTCAGCTCCATACATGGAAACTTGGAAATCCATCAACCCATAACATATTTTGCATACAGAAGGCAGTAACTGGCATACATGTCAGTACAGCTTCACATTATACAGTATGCATTTCAACGGAATATCACATAAAAAAAATAAATGTTTGTGTAACCAACCCATATGTGCAAAACAATTTTCTTTTTTTTCCCAACACAACAACAC
>NW_024878579.1:0-2262 GCF_018340385.1 Cyprinus carpio
AGTCTTAACATTGCATGAACCAACCCTCTCTCACAGAGAATGAAGGTTTTCAGCATATGAGCATTCCTGCATTCTCTTCAGGCATCAGTTGCACTAACACAAATGTTACCACCTCAGAAGCACTTATCAAACCTTCTTGTGCTCAGAGGCTCTAACCTAACTTCATGAATAAAAAACTACTAACACATTAAAATCTGTCTTCTGCATTCCAAAGAGCAATTACCGTCATGTGGTAGAAGCATATTTCTTGTGGGCATGCTTTTAGTCTAAGCATTGCATAAAACCAACTTTCTCTTACTGAAAAAGAATGTTTTCTGTGCATATGAGGTCTTGCATTCTCTTCATTTTGCTTTTTAGTTCACTAAGTCAGTGTTACTGTTCTCAGAAGTGATCTAAGCTTTTTGTGCTCAGAGGCTCTATCCCTAACTTCATGAATATAAATCGCCTAACACATTATAAACTGTTATTTTCTGCATGGCAAATAACATTTCCTATCATTTTTAAGACAAGCGTTCATCTAGACAAGCTTTTAGTCTTAACATTGCTATTGGAACCCACCTCTCTCTCACAGAGAAAGAAGGTTTTCAGCAAGATCAATAGAAGCTTGCATTGTCTTCTTCATTTGCTTCTAGTTGCACTTTCAACACAATGTTAGTAGTGTTCTCAGAAGCACTTATATTAACGTTTCTTGTTGCGTAGAAGCTTTAACACAAGATTATGAGCATAAAAACTCCAAAAAAACACATTAAAATCAGTCTTTTGCATTGCAAATATCATACATTTACATTTGTTAGAAACATCTTTCACGTGAACATCGCGTTTTTAGTCTTAAATTGTGATTGAACCAGCTTTTCTCTTACAGAGAAAGAAGGTTTTCAGCATATGAGTGGCTTACATACTCTTTCATTTGGTAAGTTGCACTAACATTATGCCAGTGTTCCTCTGAATCACTAAACTAAGATTCTTTTTGCACTCAGAAGCTCAAAACAACTTCATGAGTATAAAGCTCCCAAATACATTAAAAATATGTCTTCCTGCATTGTGAAATAACATTTCCTTTCACTTGTTAGAAACATCCTTCTCATGTGGGCAAGCTTTAGTCTTAACACTGCATGAACCAACATTCACTTACAAGAGAAAGGATTTCAGCATAATGAGGGCTTGGGTAATCTTGTCATTTGTTTAGTTGCACTAAACAGTGGTACTGTTCAAAGAATCACTTTATCTAAGCTTAATGTTCATAAAACATGTTAAAATATGTCTTCTTCTGCTTGAAAATAACATTTCCTCTACTGTTAGAAACCATATTCAAGTGGGCAAGCTTCAGTCTTAACATTGCATGAACCAACTTTCTCTTACAGAGAATGAAGGTTTTCAGCATATGAGGACTAGCATTTTCTTCAGTTGTTTAGTTGTACTAACACAATATTACTGTTCTCAGAAGCAATTTTATCTATCCTTCTCTGTGCTCAGAGGCTCTTCTAACTTCATGAACATAAATCATTTAACACATTATAAACTGTTTTTCTGCATGGCAAAAAAACATTTTCCTTTATTTTAAGACAAGCTTTCATCTGGACAAGCTTTAGCCTATAACATTGCATGAACCAACTTTCTCTCACAGGGAAAGAAGGTTTTCAAGCAAATAAAGAGCTTGCTACGTGACTTGCATTCTTCATTTGATTCTGCTCTAAAAATAATTAAATTTCCCCCAATTTAAAAAAAATTCAAGAAACCCCCTTTTAAAAAAACTCCTAACAATTTTAAAAAACCTGCTTAAAAAACTTTTTAAATTTTTAGGGCCCAAAACTTGTCTTTTAAAATAAATTTAAAACCTTCTCTTCAGAGAAAGAAGGTTTTTCATATATTTCATTTTTATTCAAGGTTGCACTAAAACCCCTTTTTTCTCAGAAGCAAAAAACCTTTTCCCATCCTTTTTCGGCTTTCCCCCCCCTTTTCTTTAATATAAACGCCTCACTTAAAAAGTTTTTCGAAAAAAATTTTTATTTTGATTTATTACAAGCTTTTGTTTTCTTCAGAACCAAAATTATTAAAAAATTTCCCACATTACCTTCTTTAATTTCATTTTTTATTTTTAAAAATTAAAAATTTTCATCTTTAAAATTTAAAACTTTTCCCCTTGAAAAACTTTCCTTTTTTGAAAACCCCTTCAAGTGAGGGAAGTTTCAGTCTTAACATTCATGAACCAACTTTCCCTTTTCAGAAATGAAGGGGTTTTCCCTATGAGGAATTAGCATTTTC
>NW_024878580.1:0-2697 GCF_018340385.1 Cyprinus carpio
GAATATTGATGGCAGAATTCAATGAGCAGTTTGCTAATGAGTATGATGCAAGCTGCCTCCCCCCCCCCAGATATACCCTCATACTGGAAAAAATTACAAAGACCCAAGTGAGGAAAGCCTAAAAGTAAGCTCAACTAACTAGTGTCTGTCTGGACTCCTGTTTTTCAAATTAGTTTGGACACCCCACAAAGGTAAGAGTAAGTTAATGAGAATTAGAGGAACTTTAAAATATCATGTTATTACCTTGTGAAAAACGTTTCAACTCTGTAACAATAGAAGAGCAACATCTGCTTTCGGTTTAAATTACGATCACATATCATAAAAACAAAGAACAGTGGACGTGCATGATACACAAAATTTTCACATTGAAACTGGTTTCCTGGAAAAGCGTTAATTAATTTCATTAATGACTTCTGATGTAGACAGGACTGCAGCTTGCACTGGCCTATGAAAAAAAAACTAATCTAATTTAAGATTTTTTTTTTTACCTACCAATAAAAGCATCCTTCAAAATGTTGTAATATACTCTAGCGTGAAACAAAATTATTATTACATCTCGATATAGTCATGGATAATTTTGTTTTATTGAAATCCTTATACTGAAAATGTTATTTTGGACAATTAGTTGTTTGTGGTGGTGTGAACTTTTGTGATGATGCTCAAAATGTTACGCTTCTGATGTTTGGTCATGGACTGGTTGTAGTGTTTATTCACAAGCTATGTTTTGGATTTTGGAGTTTAATTGAAATACATTTATTGTGTCTATTGTAACTGTATTGAGAGCGAGAGCTTCTGCTGTTTTTTTTACATATTACATAACTGTTTTAAAAGATATCAAGAATTTCTACAATATTATAACCAAAATGTGCATGAACTATAGTAGTGGTGTTATAGAACATTTTTGTTTCCCTTTATTTCAGCATGTCATAACAATGATTTTCTAAAAAAACTGTCCACTCAGCAACTTTCATTTAAAAACGTTGGTTGGGTTGTGGGGTGATGAAAAAAAGCTCATGTTCGGTTGTCAGCGTGGCAATTGCATCTGCATTCAGCAAAAAAAAAAACTAAATAATTAATTATAAAATTAAAAATAATACGTAACTACTGCAGCATTCTGAGTTAATTATCGCTAATACCATAATATTAATTCTTATGCTATATTCAGTTGTCTCACTGCTTGGCCGTCTTTAATGACATTATGGGAATGAGAAGAGAGGAGTTGAATCCACAAAAGTTTCAGCCAAAACTCAACCACTGACCCAATTGAGAGATTTGGCGGTCTCTGCTGTTGTACTATTCCCTCGCCGTCACCTTCAGGGAGGATCATATGTGGGGATATTGACACAAATGAGTGATTATGATGCATTTCTGTTGCACAAACCTGTTATTAGCCGAATATAAATAAAATAATAATTAAGCATTTGATGGCTATGTGTTTATATATATATTTCGTGTTTTTTGTTTGTATTTAGATTATTTATTAGGTCACTACAGGGAACTGTGTGTACAGGGTGGTGTGGCAGCTGGTCTCTCATAGCAGCATGAAAAAACAAACAGAATGTATTCACAATTATGATAGATTAGATTAGGTAGGCTTAGAAATGTTTCTAACTCGAACTGACTGAGTCAGTCGGTAAGGGTCTGGTGAAAATCCACAGATTCAGATTTGTGGACTGCGCTACATTGCTCAACACTACAACAACACATTGAAAATGGAGGGTTGTTTGTCGTGAGAATGAGAACAGATTAGTTTTTGGAGAGAATGAGGGAGGAAATGGAGAGAAGTGTGTGGTGGTGTGTGCGAAGTGTGTCGGGAGAATGTGCTTTGGTGAGGAATGGGAGAATATGAGGTATAGAACAGTGAGGAAACAGTGTTCAACCGTGTGAGTTTGTTGTGCAACCAGTTGCAACCTGCAACCCGGATGGGGAATTATATTACACATCTCTAAACTACATCAACTGAACACGGAAACACAGACAGAAGGACTGAGCAGGAATAGGAATCTTGTGCCGTTAGTAGTTCACCCAAAAATGGAAATTGGTGTCATTAATGACTCACCCTCATGTCGTTCTAAACCCGTGAGACCGCCGCTCATATTCGGAACACAGCATAAGATATTTTAGATTTTAGGCCGAGAGCTATTTGCTTCCTCCAATTGGAGAATGTATGTCACGGCATACCGTCCACGTCCAGAAAGGCAATTTAAAAACATTCTTCAAAAGTAGTACCATGTGACATCAGAGGGCCCGTTTAGAATTTGTTGAAGCATCTAAAAATACATTTCTGACCAAAACTAACAAAAACGATGGACTTTATTCGGCTTGTTCTTCTATTGGCCGGGGGGGCTGGGTGAGTGCGAATGCTGTGACAGTGGATTGTACGCCCGCTGCCTCCTGACGTTTATCTTTGGTATTGGGAGAACCAGAAAACACGGTCAGCAGCGCGTAAACACTCAAAAAAATGATCTCTTTGGCGTTGCTGAAAATGGATTCTTCATGAAAGTGGTTCCACATGTTATAGCTACCAGGTATTTTGGAACTGAATAAATCGTTATAAGGACAGGTCTACTTGTAGTGAGTTTACCGGTTTGCTTTAGTTCATCCTACATGAAAATCTGAGTAGAGATAATATTTTACATCATGTAGAACCACTGTCCATCAAGTTTACCAAGTTTAAAAAACATTACAAGTAAAATA
>NW_024878581.1:0-1850 GCF_018340385.1 Cyprinus carpio
TCATCATGTCCTGTTTTTCCCGGATCACTGCAACTCTTTCACTTTCAGTGTTGTTCTTTTCCTTTTTCATTTCACTTTGTTGTTTATGAATATCTGCTTGTAGTTGATCTAGTTCATCTCGTCTCAGTCTTATTTATTTTCTCTTTCTGCGTTTTCAATTTTATCAGTTCTTTGGAGATGTTCCCGGTCTCATTTTTCCTCAAGGTTGTTTTTCTCTCTGTTTGGTCGCCGTTGAAGATCACTTGCAGCTTTCATTTTGTCAGAATCTCATGTTTTTCTCTTTGTATCTTTCAATAAGATGAACAATATCTTCTTTCTCTTTCTCAAGTTTTTCAGCCATCTTTTCCAAACTCTGTCTCTCATTTGTGTTTCTTTGAGCTTTCTGATATCATCAGCTTCTCTTTGCAGATCAATCTTCATCTGTTCCCAGCATTCTTCTCTTTAATTAACTTGTTTTCTGGGGATGTCATGATCTTTACGTCTTCAGTCAGATCTTTTCTACTTTTGGTCTACATCATCTCTTTCTTTTCTTCATTTTGCTGTTTCTGTTTTTCAATCTGCTTGTTTTATCTTTATCTAGTTGGCTTCTCTCATTTCTCATTTTTTCCATAATGTATCACTTCATCCTGTTGTTTGTCTAGCTGAGACTTCCAATATAGATCAAGCTGACTTCACCAATGTTTTTATTATAATGTTTTCTGTCATTGTCTAGTTCCTGTTTCTGATTCTGAATTTCAGTTTTCAGTTGTTGCCCTCAGTTCATGTTGTTTTTGTCTTCATTTGTTCCTCTTGATTTTTCATTTCATGTATTTTGTCTTGTGATGGTCTCCTTCATCTCCCTTTAGGTTGTCTCTCTCTTTCTGTATCTCTGCCTAGTATGATTTTCTTTACTAATACTGCTTGCTCAGCAAATTGTTTTTCAAGATCTTTTTTGATTTTAGCAAGTTCATGTGTTTGGTTTCTCCACAATTCATGTTTTTTTTCCTTTACTCAATCGTATGTCTCTATCAGATTGAATGGCTTTAGTTTTCACTTCAATTTCTGTGTTCATTTCATCCAAGACCATGTCTCTTCTTTTGGTCTTCTCAAAGAGGCTTTCAGTTTCTTCTCTCTCTTTCTGGAGTTGAGCTGTCATTTCCTCCAGTTTTTGTCTTTCGTCTTGTGTTTGTAGTTTGATCTTTTCAAATTCTTGTGTCTCTCTTTGCAGGTCAGTTTTGATCTTTTTTATTACTTCCTTCTCATTCTCCAAAGCTTCTCTCTCATGTTTCAGACTCTCTGAGTCTCTGTCTACATTAACTAGTCTTTGTTGCAGATCTTCACATGTCTCTCTTCAGCAGTTGTTTGTCGCTTTTTCAATATTTCCTTTTCAGTCAATCCTCTGCTTCATCTGAAGCTCAACATCTTCAGACTTCTTTTTCAGCTCAGTCATCATGTTCTGTTTTTTCCCTGATCATTGCAGCTTTTTCAGTTTCAGCAATGCTCTTCTCAGTCTTTGCTATTCCCACAATGTCATGCAGCTCCTTCTGATGTTTTTTTTGTATTTCAGTCTCTCTGTAGATCAAGCTGCTGCTTCTCAGTCATGATGATTTCTTTGAGGTTTTTCAATTCACATTGTTGTTTTTGATTCTCTGCTTTTGTAGTTTGCTCTTAGTTCATCTTGTCTGAGTTTTATTTTCTCTTTCTCATTTTCAAGATCATCAATTTGTTTGGAGATGTTCCAATTTCATTTCTTTAGGTTGTTTTCTCTCTTTGTAGATCTGCCATTGAGAGAACTCATGCAGCTTTCATTTCATCAGAATCTCATGTTTTCTCTTTGTATCTTCAGCAAGATGAAGAATATTTTCTTTCTC
>NW_024878582.1:0-1902 GCF_018340385.1 Cyprinus carpio
ACAACTTTGCTCTATGTCATAGACTCCGCCAACAGAGCAGATTCAGGGCTGTTTCAAAAAGCATGCTCTGAATTTGAAATCTCCTCTGAGGTTTTCCACCCGTTCTCCACGAAACTCGGTGAACATGATCTCAAGATATTGGGGATGAAAAATTGCAGGGATTTTGATATCTCGAACGGTTTGTCCGTGGGCGTTGAAATTAGGGCAAAAATGAGAAACAGGAAATGTCTAATAACATCCACATACATCGCCTGATTAGATCAAACTTCATCGATTGTGTACTGATGTATGACGATCGTGATGTGACCATAGGAGTCAAAGGCGGGCGCCACCAACTGGCAGCAGGAAAGTATGTTCATTTTTCAAAAAATGCTTTGAATTCAGCATCTTATTTTCACTCGATTTTGCTTCAAAACTTCATCAGAATAATGACAAAAACACGGCCTTATGTAAAAATCTCATTGTGGGGATATTGATATGCTAATATAGTGTTGCCGCGGAAAACCTTTAGCGTGTCAAATCTTTCGAATATTCTATTCTGGTGATTTTGAGGCAGATAAAAATGCTCAGAATTACATGAAAACTCAAAACACATATCATAGTATTAATGATAGCTGTATCAAATGGCAAAGCGGTTGGGCGCACGGCGCGTCGAGTCGGGGGGGGTTAAGTTTTAAACACAGACACAAAACTCAGGTACATATATTCATTTTTCTTATCCAAAGACGGACAACTTTCCTATAGTACCACAGTCATCAGCTCTTGACCAACAGGAATTAGGCTATTTTAATGGTTTAAGAAATGTGGATTTTTGGAAAAACTCATTAACAATGAATTAATGCATATGCTCAGGAAGAGGAAAATTACACTGCTCACACCAAGCTTTGTCTACATGATGACAAACAGTGAGAGAACCTAAATTGCGAATGGATTTTGGATAACTTGAACGGTTTGCGATATTTTTGAAATAACAGTAAAAAGGGAAACAGTGAGTGTCTTGTATTTTAAATTGCAGCTTACAAACACTTCAAAAACCAATTTTTCATACAGAGAGAACATATCATTTCTGGAGGAAATATGCATAGTTTCAATGATTTTACAAAACTCTTTATGGATAACAGAAAATTAAAAAACTGTCAGACATCCGATCTCAATTTCCCAGGCCACTCTCTGTGTGTGAGGGAAGGTATAGCCGACAGAGAGAGAGAGGGTCAGAGAGAGACAGAGAGCTAACATCTCTTTAATCACCAGAGGGAAAATCAGTAATTGTGTGTTGTTGTTGTTGTTAAGTTGTTGTTGTTGTTTCTTCATCATTACAGCTTAAGAAATCCTTAGGCCTTATCCTTTTCGTCAGTTTTAGGGACCAAAAAAAAAAAAAAACCTTAGTACAATTTTGTAGGGCTCAGACAACATGATTTTATATATTATTAGTCAAAATTATGTTGATTGCAAACATAAAAAATAAAAACTGGACTTTACAAATGCTTATAGATCAATAAAATCATTAAAAAATGCTTTTCACTGAAAGTGTATAATACTAGTCATATTGATATTCTGATGATATTTTTTTCCAAGCACCATTTTACCAATTCCAAATCACATCAATCTTAATAAATACTATACATTTGTTATTTAATCATTTATGAGTGATATATAATTGTCCTCGAAGGCTGGGAAGTGAAAAACTCCTTATATTCAGGAGTGCTGAATTATTAGGCATGTTTTTTTGCCATGCATTGGTCATAGAGCTCATTGTAGCGGTGCCTCAGGTGTTGAAATAGATTTGTTATACATTATACAGGTTCACCGCGTACTCGATCCGCTGGATGTATACAGTATGTGTATGCGGTGCAGAAGCGAAAAAAGCAGCGGTATGGATTATTATGTATGAAAGAACATTAA
>NW_024878583.1:0-1975 GCF_018340385.1 Cyprinus carpio
TCTTTAGCATCAGAGGAGGTCATTTGCAGACAGAGACACCAGGAACATGCTGCCTTTGGATCAGGATAAGGCTGATCTGAACAGTTCAGTTTACAAGCACCCATTATAAAACATGTCAATACCCCCATAGCTTTGCTGTGGTTGTTGGCACTCAGGTATTTTTTGAAGGCCATTAAGCTTTGATTGCTGTGTTAATGTCTTTGGAATGCCTTAGCATTCTTGGGCATGGAGTGGACTTTTCACACATTTAAAGCATTTCATTACAAATTCAACAATTGTAATGTTTTTCTGAGATGCAGAAATGGATGCAGTCCTTGTTAAAGCGTAGATTCACACTATAGACCCAAAATCACAGAAAGCCAGTTACTTGGAATAAAGCTTTTTAGGGTAAACAGCACTCGAAAATGTTTTAAATGAGGGGATGCGGCTGTAATCGAGACCATAGAATTACCCCTCTGGGTGAACAAACAGCAACAGACTGACCCCAAGAGAAGCACTTTATTCCTTAAATGGATTCACAAATGCTTTCTCTTGTAGTTCCCATCTAGGAGGTCTACCCCTCAACATGAAACATAACTGAATACAACCGTTGGGACACATGCATTCGCATCAAAACATTACCCCACCTTGATAGCCTTTCTGCGTTTGATGGACAAAAAAGATGCTAGAGTTAGAGTAACCCCCAAAAAAAAATTCATGTTTGGCACACAAGAAGGCAGGTAATGCGAAAACGTGTTTACTAGAGAAGGATGCAAAATAGTTGCCAAAATGCCCTGCCGGCCCCAGCTTTGTTAGCATTTAAAATTACAAGTTGGGATCAGAGGTGTATGTGTGCATAAGAAATTCATGATACGGAGACATAAGAATAAAAATTTAGGCTGGAGCCCCTTGCCTGCAGTTCATTTCCTCAGTAAAACTACCCAAAGAAGCACTTATGAACATAAGGACCAATCAATGCTCCCATTTGAAGTAATCTTATTAAGTTTGAATACTGTGATGAAATTATTGCGGGAGCGCTCAGCTTGCCGGAGTCCGAGAAGGCAAATTATCCTGCCGAAGCACTGGTCATGAAACTACCCAACAAATAGCACTTACCGAAGCCAACTAGACAAGTCAGTGACATTGCAATGAGGAGTACCGATAGTGAAAGCTGAAATCTTTTTGCATTTGAAGAAGTATGAAATCTTTGCATCAGAGGAGGTCATTTTTGAGCCAAAATTTCCGGGCAGCGCTTTGGGTAAACAGCCTCTAATGTTTAGATGAGGATGCTGCTGTAATCAAGGCGGCAGGACAGCATTGTTGTTGAAGAGCACCAACAAAGGGCGCCCCCAAAGAGAAAGCACTTATTCTTTAAGTAGGAATCACGATGCTTCTATTTTGCATCAAGGAATACCGCACAAAATGGAAACAGGGCACGAATACAAACCAGTTGGACGGGCGGGGAATTCAGTCAAACATTTACCCCAACTTGATAAGCGCACTTTCTGCTTTGATTGAATAGAAAGATGCTAGAGTTAGAGTAGACATCAGCTGGTTTGCTCAAGAAGGCGAGAAATGAAAAAAGTGGTTACAGAGGGAGGGATGCAAAATAGTGGCGGAATGCTGCTTATCACTTTAACATTAAAGTTAAGTAGGGATCAGAGGTGTATGTGTATTTAAAAGTTCATGAGAAGGAAAACATAAGAAATAGAAAATTAGCTGGGCTTGTCTGCAGTTCATTTTATATTCAAAACTACTGAGAGAAGCACTTATGAACATAGGACCAACTAATGCTCCCATTTGAAGTAATCTAATGGGTTGAATACTGTGAAATAGCACTTACCAAATTCAACAGGACAAGCCAGTGCCATTGTGAGGGTACTGATAGTGAAAGCTGAAAATCTTTTCCATTTTGAGGAGTATAAATCTTTAGCATCAGAGGAGGTCATTTGCAGGCAGAGACACCAGGAGCATGCTTGGGTTTTAAATCACAGCA
>NW_024878584.1:0-2470 GCF_018340385.1 Cyprinus carpio
CTGAATTCCTGTGTCCAACTGGTTTGTATTCAGTTCCTGATCATTTGAGGTAGACTCCTAGATGACTACAAAATAGAGGCATTTGTGATTCCATTTTAAGAATAAGTGCTTCTCTTTGGGGCAGTCTTGTTGGTGTTTCTTCATCAATGGGTTATCCTGTTGCCTTGATTACAGCAGCATCCTCATCTAAACATTAGAGGGTGCTGTTTTTACCCAAAGTTTTGGTCTGGCACTCTTTGATGTTGTCCACATGGTGATTCTACGCTTTAACAAGGACTGCATCCATTTCTGCATTCAGAAAACATTACAATTGTTGAATTTGCATGAAATGCTTTAAATGTGTGAAAAAGTCCACCCATGCCCAAGAATGCTAAGGCATTCAAAGATATTAACACAGCAATCAAAGCTTAATGGCCTTTCAAAAATACCTGAGTGCCAACGACCACAGCAAGCCAAGGGGGCATGGACATGCTTATAATGGGTGTGGAAATTGTATTGCTGTTTCTTCATGGTGCAATATTTCCGTAGCCTGGAGCACAGCAGAATCCTCTGTCCAGTTGTCAGGGATCAACTAGATTTAATCTAATGCTTGATCCAGGCGATCTTTGATGTTGTCCTTGAGTTGATATATTGCCTTGTATGGGGACTGCATCCATTCCTGCATTCCGAGAAAGCTGTACAATTACTGACACTGCAGCGATGCTTTTAAATGTGTGAAACCTGCACCCATGCCCGATAATGCTAAGGCATTCCATAAATGAAATAACCCTGTAATATTAAGTTGCACAAATGGGAAGCATTAGATTAGGTCCTATGTTCATAAGTGCTCTCTTGGGTTAGCGTAGATGTATAAGTGAGCGGAAGATGATACTGCAGCGGAACAAGGCACCAGCAGAGTGACCGGGGACCCTATTTTCTATGTGCTTCATGTTTTCCGCTTGTCATTAACTTTGCATCACGAGACACTGACATTCAATCAAAGCAGAAAGTGCTATCAAGTTCAAAGCAGAAAGTGCTATCAAGTTGGGTGGATAAGTGTTTGCTGACTGAATTCCCTCGTTTGTCCAAACTGGTTTTGTATTCAGTTCTGTTTCATTTGAGGTAGACTCCTCTAGATGACTAGCAAATAGAAGCATTTGTGATTCCATTTAAGAATAAGTGCTTCTCTTTGGGGCAGTCTTGTTGGTGTTTCTTCATCAATGGGTTATCCTGTTGCCTTGATTACAGCAGCATCCCTCATCTAAACATTAGAGGGTGCTGTTTACCCAAGCATGCTCCTGGGTGTCTCTGCCTGCAAATGACCTCCTCTGATGCACTAAAAAGATTTATTCTCTCTTCCAAATGGAAAAAGATTTTCAGCTTTCACTATCAGTACCCTCACAATGTCACTGGCTTGTCTGTTGTATTTTGGTAAGTGCTATTTTGTTCATTTTTGCCACTATTTTTGCATCCTCCTCTGTAACCACTTTTCACATTTCACTTGCAGCCTATGAGGTGCAAACCGGCTGATGTCTCTCTATCTCTAGCATCTTTTCTATTCAATCAAGAAGCAGAAAAGTGCTATCAGGATTCAGGAAGTAAATGTTTGCTGACTAGAATTTCCTGTATGTCCAACTGGTTTTGTATTCAGTTCCTGTTTCATTTGAAGTAGACTCCCTAAGATGACTACAAATAGAAGCATTTGTGATTCCATTTAAGAATAAGTTAAGCCTCTATGGGGCAGTCTTGTTGGTGTTTCTTCATCAATGGGTTATCCTGTTGCCTTGATTACAGCAGCATCCCTCTGCCTGCAAATGACCTCCTCTGATGCTAAAGATTTATCTCTTCAAAATGGAAAAGATTTTCAGCTTTCACTTCATCGTACCCTCACAATGTCACTGGCTTGTCTGTTGATTTGGTAAGTGCTATTTGTGCATTTTGCCACCATTTTGCATCTCCTTCTGGACCACTTGTTTTCTTCATAGCTTTGAGTGCAAACCAGCTGATGTCTACTCTAATCTAGCATCTTTCCCATTCAATCAAAGCAGAAAGTGCTATCAAGTTGGGGTAAATGTTTGGCTGACTGAAATCCCTGTGTCCAACTGGTTTGTATTCAGTTCTGTTTCATTTGAGGTAGACTCCCTAGATGACTACAAATAGAAGCATTTGTGATTCCATTTAAGAATAAGTGCTTCTCTTTGGGGCAGGTCTTGTTGGTGTTTCTTCATCAATGGGTTATCCTGTTGCCTTGATTACAGCAGCATCCTCATCTAAACATTAGAGGGTGCTGTTTTACCCAAAGCATGCTCCTGGTGTCTCTGCCTGCAAATGACCTCCTCTGATGCTAAAGATTGTATACTCTCAAAATGGAAAAGATTTTCAGCTTTCACTATCAGTACCCTCACAATGGCACTGGCTTGTCTGTTATTTGGTAGTGCTATTTGTTGGGGTAGTTTCATGTGACCAGTGCTTCAAGAGATAATTGCCTTCT
>NW_024878585.1:0-2097 GCF_018340385.1 Cyprinus carpio
GTCGGATTTCAAAGCCTCCCTGTAGCAAGGACTGACGCAATCCATCTATTATGGCCTTGGCCTCACCTTGATCGGGGGTACTGTGAAGGCAGTTATCAAATAGGGAAAGAGGTCTCCACAATGTCAACTAGTCCAGCCATGGTATGTCGGTATTCTTGGGCATGATACTGAAGAGCATAAGTGGCGCAGCATGGGCTGCAGGTCGTACCAAAGGGAAGTACCTGCCACTCGTAAATGTCTGGGTGAGCTTCCTGGTTCATGTTCCTCCAGATGAATCGCAGGACCGATTTGTCACCAGGTAATAAACGTACTTGGTGGAACATGCCTTTTATGTCCCCGCTCACTGCAACTGCATGTTGCCGGAACCTCAATATCACGCCCAACATAAGATGGCCCAGAGTGTTGGCCCTGGAAGGGAGTTTGTTCATTTCGAAGCTCTGACCATGGTACTGAAGGAACGGTTGTGAGCTATTGATCCTTTCCATTGTGGTGCACTATGGCTGGTGGGGAATGTGAATGAAAACCGCGACTCTGGTGGACACTTCTTGTCTACACTCATTCTGGTGCTCTCTTGGCAATGTAGCCTGCTGATTCAGAGCTTTTGAATCTCAGAACCAGTAAACTTTGTGCTTGCTCAGGATTCTTGGCCAGTTTTTCTCTCAATGTTTCTTAAGCTGGGAACTGAATCCCTTACCTGCGTTAGAAAACAAAAAGTGATAGGAGTGCGCCTCAGCGGTGGAATGTCTTTCGCGGGACACCATCCGCGTTCGCTCTGACGGTGGCAGTCTGCAAAGGTTATAGCACTGTTGGTCTTGTTTTGATCTTGTTATCACCTTTTCATTGTATGGGCAATCAACTTGCCACAAAGCATCAACATGCTGATACTGGCTAGATCGCGTGTTGGGGCTGTCATAATATGCAAACATTGTTGCAGACCTTTAGGGGGCTGAATTGGAGCACATTGGGCCTTGCAGTACCCAACCAAGCTTGGTACATATGGCAATGGGGCTGCTCTCTGCTCCTCTTCGCACTGGCTGAACTGGCGTCAGGAGGTGTGGCATATCAGACCCTATGAGGAGTAAGGGTTTGACGTTGTCAACTGGCTGTAAGGGTAGACCTCTCAAGTGGCGATATGCTTCTGGAGTGCTGCCACAGGGTAAGTATGTTCAGCAAGGCTTAAACCAGAGGCAGTAAAGGCGTTTCGAATGACATACTTCTCTGTAGGTTTGGTGAAAGAAGACACCTCAAAAGTTACTGTGGACCCATCAAGTTTGGTATAGCTCTGGTGGATTGTCTGCAAGGGAAGAACTTCTGGAGCTCCATTTAGCCTGAGCCTGTCGAACCCACTTGGGGAAGGACGATAGTTCTTTCAGAGCCGTCATCTAAGACAGCGTGAATCTTCCATTGTTTGGCCACCATTGTGCAAGAGAACTCTGACAACTTTTAGCATGACTTTCTGTGAGCGGTTGGGTCTATTAGATGATCTGTGTCGATGGTAGCTCACCATAAGCACTGCTCTGGAGGTGTCATTAATCGAGTCATGCAGCACGTAAGGTGAAGCTCTTTGCAGACTTTACACGGTCGCTTGAGGTTACAGGAGTCAGCTGAATGATTCCGACCACACTTCCAACAACGTTTGCCCTCTGCGATCCAGGTGATGATCTGTGCAGTGGTCAGCCTTTTGAATTTATCACAGGAGTTGAGATAGTGATCTTGGTTGTCGCAATGAGGACAATAGGGCTTTGGCTTGGAGATGACTTTTACTTGTGCCAGTGCAGAAGGCTTGACAGATTTCTCTGATGTCAGAAGTATAGGTGTTGAACGCCTCCCATGATAGGAGTGTATTTACTTTCCAGATGACTTTAGTGTCGGACGAAAAACAGCGGCTGCTCGGCTTGAGATACGTTTAGCTTGTGACTTCGTTTGTAACCAGGATGCGAAGTCAGGGAGAGTATAGGTTCTGTCTGTACCAGTTTGTAGAATTCCATGGCTCAGGCAGTATTCTACGAAGCCTCCGTAAGCAGGTGGCAGTTTACCAAGGGCAGTCTACGTGAGACCACCATGACCATCCATACCCCTTTGACCTTCCAGTGTTAT
>NW_024878586.1:0-1170 GCF_018340385.1 Cyprinus carpio
AAGCCCACAACTGCTGAAAACCTTCTATCTAAGTTAGATTATGATGGTTTGTACAAAGTTAAGACTAAAGCTTGCCCACATGAAAGTTGTTTCTAACATCTTAAATGAACTGATTTTTGCAATATAGAAAAACAGATTTCAGTGAGTTACTAGTCTTATGACCATGAACTTAGGCTTGAGCTTCTAAGCATAAAATGCTCAGTTTAGCATTTCTCTGAACAGTAACTCTCTGTTATTGCAACTAAGCAATTGAAAAGAATGAAAGCCCACAAGTGCTGAAAACCTTCTGACTCTGTTAGAGTATGATGGATTGTACAAAGTTAAGACTAAAGCTTGACCACATTAAAGGTCTTTCTAACATCTTAAATGAATTGTTATTGCAATGCAGAAAAACAGATTTCAGTGATTTAGTAGTTGTATGGTCATGAACTTATGTTTGAGCTTCTAAGCATGAAACACTCAGTTTAGCGCTTCTGTGAAGAGTAATTCTCTGTTATTGCAACTAAGCAATTGAAAAGAATGAAAGCCTACAAGTGCTGAAAACCTTCTGTCTCTGTTAGTGTATGATTGTTTGTTCAAAGTTAAGCACTAAAGCTTGCCCACATTAAAGATGTTTCCAACATTTCAAATGAAATGTTTTTAGCAATCACAGAAAACAAGATATCCAGTGGGGATTACTAGTTTTATGATCATGAACATATGTTTTGAGCTTCTAATAAAGCATCGTTGGCGTTTCTGGTAACATCTGACTGGTGCGGCTAAGCAGGTGAACGGAAAGCTGGCAGGCTGGCTAACAATTTGGGGAATGATGGTTTTTGAACAGAGTTAAAACTAGAAGCTTGCCCACATTAAGAGATGTTTCCAGCATTTTCCGATGAGATGTTTTTGGCAATCGAAAAACAAGATATCGGTGGGTTACTAGTTTTATGGTCATGAACATGTTTTGAGCTTATAAGCATAAAGCAGCTCAGTTTGGCGCTTCCTGTGCTTCTTTTCTCTGTTAGAGAATGATAGTTTGAACAAAGTTATAACTAAAAGCTTGCCCACATTAAAGATGTTTCTAACATTTCAAATGCAATGTTTTAGCAATGCAGAAAACAGATATCAGTGAGTTACTAGTTTTATGATCATGAACATATGTTTGAGCTTCTAAGCATAAAACGCTCAGTT
>NW_024878586.1:1455-2449 GCF_018340385.1 Cyprinus carpio
CTCTGTTGGTGCAACTGAGCAAAATGAACAGAAAGAAAGCTCACAAGTACTTCTTTCTCTGTTGAGAATGATAGTTTGTACAAAAGTTATAACTAAAAGCTTGCCCATATTAAAGATGTTTCCTAACATCTTAAATGAAATGTTTTAGCAATGCAGAAAACAGATTTCAGTGAGTTACTAGTTTTATGATCATGAACATATGTTTGAGCTTCTAAGCATAAGCAGCTCAGTTTAAGCGCTTCTGTGAAGAGTAACACACTCTGTTAGTGCAACTAAGCAAATGAACAGAAAGAAAGCCCAAAGAAGTGCTGAAAACCTTCTTTCTCTGTTAGAGAATGATAGTTTTGTTCAAAGTTAAGACTAAAGCTTGCCCACATTAAAGATGTTTCTAACATCTTAAATGAAATGTTTTAGCAATGCAGAAAACAGATTTCAGTGAGTTACTAGTTTTATGATCATGAACATATGTTTGAGCTTCCTAAGCATAAAACGCTCAGTTTAGAAACTTCTGTGACCGCAGTAACACTAAAGCCTTCTTTCTCTGTTCAAAAATGATTTTGTGCCCACAAGACTAAAGCTTTTGCCCACATGAAAGATGTTTCTAACATCTTAAAATGAAAATGTTTTAGCAATGCAGAAAACAGATTTCCAGTGAGTTACTAGTTTTTATGATCATGAACTCATGTTTGAGCTTCTAGGCATAAAGCAGCTCAGTTCAAGCGCTTCTGTGAACAGAAACACTCTGTTAGTGCAACTAAGCAAATGAACAGAAAGAAAGATCACAAGTGCTGAAAACCTTCTTTCTCTGTTAGAGTATGATGGTTTGGTACAAAGTTAAGACTAAAGCTTGCCCACATTAAAGATGTTTCTAACATCTTAAATGGAAATGTTTTTTAGCAATGCAGAAAACAGATTTCAGTGAGTTTACTAGTTTTTATGATCATGAACTTATGTTTGAGCTTCTAAGCATAAAAGCAGCTCAGTTTAAGCGCTT
>NW_024878587.1:0-2208 GCF_018340385.1 Cyprinus carpio
ACTCATCAAATTCTCAAGACCAAATGATCTAAGGTTGATCATAAGTCCTGGCCAGCATTTCTAAATTGCCTAAAATGGTCAAAGCAATGCAAATACATGTACATATAATATATGAGGACCATAGAGCATGTCAATAAGAAAACAAAGCCAAAACCTAGACATTTTTGGCAATTTAGAAATCCCACTCAGGACAAAAAAGAGGATGTATGGTTACCATGCAGTAAATGAAAAGCTCTGCTGTCCGCATTGATTTGAGTAAGCTCTACATTCCTAATGCATGTCAAGATTTTTGTCCATTTTTGGGGAGAAAGATCTGAGACAATGTTGTTATTTAACTGCAAACTCCATCACATCTCCGAATGAGCAAGAAAATATTCCTCTCGGAGCCAAAAACCAGTACAGATGCACCTGGCAATGACGACATGTCTTAGCAAATCTGTAGACAGACTCAAACTGATTTGTGATGGATCATGCATGTGTAACTGTGTTGCTTTTAATCACATCCGGTTTAGGATTGGAGATGTTTCCGTAAGGGCCATATTAAATCACTTTGGACCGGCAAAACAGGTTTTTTGACATGTCGATAAGCTTTTGTGATATACATAAGGTTTCTAACTGGGTTTCGAAGCAGAGGAACAGAGGGAGGGAAAAAAGAAAAAAATGATTCTTGTGTGATTGTGTTCAACACAATGTTGTTCAATATCATTTTTTATGGTTCGACCGCACAAGCTTGCAAACGAGTCATGGGTCTTGTTGTAAGCCAACATTCACCCCTTAAGTAAATCTTCTTTAAAAAAGCCGCCCTGTATTTTTGCATTGCTTTTTTGTGTACCTTGTACCTGACAGATATATTGAAAATTTGTGTCCTGGAAATCGAAATTAGGCTCTGGTGGACACGACCAAGATTCTGGGCAACACCAAAACCAAAGCTAATATTATAAGGAACTGACAGTATCAGGATATTAGGCTCTCTTTTGGACTTAGGCCAGTAAACAAACCACCGTCTAAAAAAACTCACTGGAAACCAACACAGCAGCCCCCAGCAACCAACCAAGTCCACCTTTTCAACGGCATAGCAATGGCCTATCATCATGGTGGTGACCTTTTGCAGAAGAAGAAGCCCCACTCAGATATTGTTCTCAGGAAAGTCGTTTTATTTTTTGCAATTATTTTTAGCAGCACTACTGGCACAAAAACAACCCATGTTCATTGGAAATAAGTGACTCTGCCTACATTTCTGCAAAACCTGAAATATGTTGCACAGGCATGGGTAAATTTCACTGCATTTTTCACTTTTCTTGACATGTCTACAACAGGCAGTATAAGCTATATCACTTTTTATTTTTCCATTCCAAATGTGGATTTATTAAACACTCCGCCGGAGTGCCTATGGATTCATGAAAATACACTTACCCCCTACACTAAGTGTACTGATAGATTTACGCTAAAGCAGAATGTTAGATCTGATAAATGAGGGGCTGAAGCAACTTTAGCTTCGATCATATGAGCCTTGAATCTTTTTTTGTTTTCAAATCAGTGTTCAATTGTTGTTTTTTTCAGTGTACCAAACGAGGGGCTGTCAATGATTAATCACGAGATAATCACATCCAAAATAAAAAGTTTTTGTTACATAATAATGTGTGGATACCTGTGTATTATTATTAGTATATATAAGGATTACACACACATGCAATGTAGATATTTAAGAAGAATCTGTGATTGTTTATTATGGAAATATATTTATATATATATAAAACTATAAGAATAACTAAAAACTCTGATATACATGTATATACAGTAACTATTTTCTCATACATACTTTATGTGGTTGTTGTCTTATCTAGATCCATAATAAATATTACCTCTGTACACAGATATATGAAACAAAACTTTTATTTTGAGTGTGAGAATGCTTGATAATCTTTTGGACAGCCCTAGTACAAACACTTTGCATTGCAAGTGCAATGCTCCACCAGGTGTGCTACCGAGCAAGTTTACTACTGGTTAAAGGTCAATATGGTAAACATATTTTGGTGTCATAACATGGTATTGTACAGAAATCCATAAAAATAAGCATTTATAAATTGATAATCTGACCTTGTAATCATAATTTTTGTGAAAAGGTACAGAACTTGTTGGTTTTTTATTGCCACGAGTAATATAAAGACTTAAAGGTATTGGCTTATTTGAATTAAGCCAGTAAATAAC
>NW_024878588.1:0-2396 GCF_018340385.1 Cyprinus carpio
AAATTTTTTCTAACCACTTTACAGCACACACAAATATTTATTTTTTATTTAAAAAAACACCATATACTTTTAACCAAACTGAATAATAAAAACAAGTTTAAATGGGTAAAATTTCTATAAATATTTGAGTCTTCATTTTCTTTTCTGACATAGCCTACTCCAGTAAGGTTTCCTACATGTGCGTTCCGTGTGCATGTGTGATGCTGATGTTGCGCAATGTTAATCATGCGGCGAAGTGAATAGATCGGCATAAAATCGACATATGTCAGACTGACTGGCCGGTCATGTGAAAATTGGCCAATTCCGGTCACCAGCCGATCAATCGTGCACCTCTAGTATATATATGTGTGTATACAGTATACTACTGTGCAAAAGTCTTAGGCACATCAGTATTTTCAAACAAATGGGTTTTAAGCCAGTTATTTATATCTATTGCTGTAGTGTGTCAGTGGGAAATATCAGATTACATTTTCAAAGATTCATTATGCCATTAATTGTAATAATCCATCGAGATTTTTGTATGCACAAGGAGTCTGACAACAGCCGGTGCTCCAAGCACGGAGATCCGTCTGTGATTACATGAAGAAACTGGAGACAGACTAAAATCCAGAAGAACTGCAGCAATGCTTGAAGGAAATCTCTTCCCGCAGAGCTGTGTAGAAGAGTTTTGTGGCACTTCTGTGTAAAAAATGCTGTAGAAGCTGGGGATGCTTTCAAAAAAAAATTTCATAAACAAATTTTATCAACTTCTATTAACTAAATCAAATTAATATTTGGCGTGACCACCAACTTTGTGTAATAAAAACAGCTTTTGACCAGGTTTACTTCTGCATAGTTTCTCAGGTAGCTTTGCAGGGAAGGTTTCTTCAAGCATCTAGGAGATGTTTCCCACAGTTCTTATGAATTTAGTCGGACTGCTTGTGCATACAAAAAATCTCACTAGATTATTACAATTAATGGCAGAAATGCAAATGGTTGGAAATGTAAAGTAATATTTCCTACTGACACTACAGCAAAATATGCATAAATAACTGGCCTAAAACCATTTTTTATGGTTTTAGAAAATACTGAAGTGCGTAAGACTTTTTGCACAGTAGTGTGTGTATATATGTATGTATGTATATGTATGTATGTGTGTGTATGTGTATATATATATATATATATATATATATAACACACCACTCGGGTACGGAAAGTATTCAGACCCCTTAAATTTTTTCACTCTTTGTTATATTGCAGCCATTTGCTAAAATCATTTAAGTTCATTTTTTTTCTCATTAATGTACACACAGCACCTATTGACAGAAAAACACAGAACTTTTTAATGCTTTTGCAGATTTATTAAAAGAGAAAAACTGAAATATCACATGGCTCTAAGTATCAGACCCTTTGGCTGTGACACTCATATATTTAACTCAGGTGCTGTCCATTTCTTTCTGTTCCTCATCCTTGAGATTGTTCACACCTTCATTTGAGTCCAGCTGTGTTTGATTATACTGATTGGACTTGATTAGAAAAAGCCACACACCTGTCTATATAAGACCCAACAGCTCACACAGTGCATGTTAGGAGCAAATGAAATCCTGGAGGTCAAAGGAACTGCCTGAAGAGCTCAGAGACAGACTGTGTCAAGGCACAGATCTGGCCAAGGTTACAAAAAAAAAAATTCGCTGCACTTACTATAAGGTACCTAAGAGCACAGTGGCTCTCCATAATCCTGCAAATGGAAGACGTTTGGGGACGACCAGAACCCTTCTAGAGCTGGCCGTCTGGCCAAACTGAGCTATCGGGGGCAGCGTTATCTTGGTGAGTGAGGTAAAGAAGAATCCCAGCACTGTGGCTGAGCTCCAGAGCAGCCGGAGATGGGGGAGAGAGAAAGTTGTAGAAAAGTCAGCTTCATCACTGCAGCCCTCCACCAGTCGAGGGCTTTATGGCGAAGTGCTCCGGCAGGAAGCCTCTCCTCAGTGCAAGACACATGAGAAAAAATACCTGAGAAAGGACTCCAAAGATGGGATGAGACCAAGACAGGTCTTCTTGGCCTTAATTCTAAGTTGTGTGTGTGGAGAAAACATACCGCTTGAGTGCTCTTTACTAAATACTAAAGCAAAGGTAACTAAATACTTGGAAGCACCATGTGATATTTCTCAGTTTTTCTTTTTTTAATAAATCTGCAAAAGAAATGTCCAACAATTCTGTGTTTTTTTCTGTCAATATGGGGTGCTGTGTGTACATTGAGGGAAAAAAAAAAAAAAGAACTTAAAATGATTTTTAGCAAATGGCTGTAATATAACTAAGAGTGAAAAATTTAAGGGGGTCTGAATACTTTCCGTACCCACTGTATACATACACACATACATATATATACATATACACATACATATATACACATACATATA
>NW_024878589.1:0-1850 GCF_018340385.1 Cyprinus carpio
GAAGCAAATAGTTTAAATTAAACCAACAAAACTTAGATTTACTTCCAATTAAGTAAATAATTTACTTTAGCTCAATGACAAGACAGAAGAGTAAATTAAGTCGGATCAAGTATAAAATGTGCTTTAGAGTAACGACAAGACAGTTGCACTTTTTCAGTGTAAATAAAGAGAAAAAATAATATATAATTTTTTTTGATGGTTTATAATTTTACCCAGTGATAGTTTCTATACTAGGCTTTAAAAATGATCATAAATGAGCTCAATAATGAATTTAGAGAAATTAAGCAGAGCTAATTTAAATATTCTCCTTGCAGATCTGTAATATTTTCATAGTAATAACTGCACTTTTGTACTTGCACGTTTATTAACTATTTCCCCTTATATGATTAAATGGTGTGTATTAATTTGATGTTTAGGTAGAGACTCACATACTGAGCACATAATAAAATATTTTATATAAAGGTGCTGAATGAAAGATGTTACAGTGGTGCATTCACATCAGGCATTACACTCAGAGATGTGTGAACTCTGTCAGAAAGGATGATGATCACTGATTAGCTTCAGAAGACTTGGACTACAGAACTTGAGTTGTGTGGTCTACTGTTACGACACTTATTTAATCCTGAAAATGATGGTGAACACTCAGAGGAGAAGGAGAGTAGTATTTATTACACAAACAATAATTCTACTAATAATAACTACTCAATAAGAAAAACTACAAAAGGACTACAAACAGAACAGGAAACAGGAACAAAACAGGGCAGAATGTAACCCAAAAGTCCAAATAACAAAAACACAAGGTGCACAAAACCGGGTTTATGTATCAGTCCTTTTAGGAGCTTGACACTCAAAATCAATTTTGTTCAGAGAAGCTCAAACATAAAAATAACAGAAAATTTAAACTGGGTTGGAAAGACACAGAAATTCAATGAAATACAAAATCAATGAAAAATCAAGTTAATAATAATAAAATGAAAATTAAGAACATTGATCAACCGACAGCAAACAATTGTGGAAGGAGGAGTTAACTGCGATGAGCTCTTCATGATGCTTTTCATTCATCAGGGGGAAGTGTGGCCTAATGGTTAGAGAGGTCGGACATCCAAATCGAAGGGTTGTGAGTTGAGTCTCTCGGGCTGACATAGTGGGTGGGGGGAGTGCATGTACAGTTCTCTCTCCACCTTCAATACCGTGACTTAGGTGCCCATGAGCAAGGCATGAACCCCCAACTGCTCCCAGGCCGCCAGCATAAAATGGCTGCCCCTTTACTCGGTGTGTGTTCACAGTGTGTGTGTGTGTTCACTGCTCTGTGTGTGTGCACTTGGATGGGTTAAGCTCTGAAACGAATTCTGAGTATGGGTCACCATACTTGGCTGAATGTCACGTCACTTTCACTTTCACTTTCACTTTCATCATCTACAGATCAAAACATTATTCATCATTAAGTAAAGCCTCTGTCTTATAAAGAAATTCATATGTATATATATAGACATTATTTATTTATTTAAAAAAAACAGTAATTTCATACTTTATAAGAAAAAAGTCTTAAAATCAAAAACATTTTTCGTCACAGAAACCATTTTGTTTTTAAAAATCACCCTTTTTGTGGCCATATTTTTTACTGGAAGTGCAAAAAAAATTTTAAAATTTATTGCTGTTACACTTTTTAAAATTGTATTGGGTTTATTTCAGGGGTTATGTAAATTCAGTACTGGGTCCCGTAGTAATCATCAAAGATAATCATGGAGTGGGGTTTTTCATTCATCCAAAACCCCAAACTAACAAATGGATAGGAGTTTCTTATGAAAAGGGACTGATCAGTGAAAGAGTAGATAAGAGATCATGGACTC
>NW_024878590.1:0-2269 GCF_018340385.1 Cyprinus carpio
GACCTGCTATAACTCACACACAAACGCAGGGCAAACTCCACCAAACTTTGGGGTAATATTAGAGCTGGTAACCCCTCTATCCGGATGACACCTGCCCAAAGTCTCTAACCCCCAGCTAGTCCGAGATACGGCCCCCCCCCAAACTTTAGGATTTGGACCATATAACTCAGGAACCAGGCTGTTCCTTTCTTAAACTTCGGGGTGGTCGTATTACTATTGAGCCCCCAGGGCCTCTCTGGGTCCACCAGATTTCAGCTCCGAGGGACTACATGCTGAGGAAGGATGAAAGCAGGCCACAAAACCCCCCTCGCACCTACTCATCCCTGGCGTGGGAGGCCTCCCGGCAGGAAGGCGCGAGGGGGGTGGAGATCTGAAAAGAGGTTAAAGGCCTTGAGACTTGGCTGGGATAAGTGATAGCCCTGAGGGGCCTCTCTGAAGCCTCCCCGAGGTGGGTAGACCCCGGGGGCAGAATCTGGATTAAAAATTGTGGATTTTTGGTGCGCTCAGCAGGAGTCCATTCATGTAAGTTTTATCTCTTAATACTGTAGAATTTGCATAAAAAAATGAATGTCCACGGGAGCATTATGAAGGTCCAGCTGAATAAATTGGAAATGGACATTTTATTTTTCTTCACCAGACTTAATTTGATTTAATTAAATATGCACAATATTGTTGATAAAACACCTGTACTGTACTCAGCAAACTCCAGATGAATCCATTTATGTCAGTTTCATGTCATAAAACTGTAGAATTTGCATTAAAAAATTGTGGATTTTGGTTAATTTCACCACATATGGTGCATGTCCACCCTCAATTTATCTGACGGCCCCCTTCTTAGTGCTCCCGTGGATTTTCTACATAAAAAAGTGTTTTTTTCATAAATAGTTGCAATGTTTCTTGATGAAAACACCTATACTGTACTCAGCACGCTCAGCAGAGTCCATTCATGTAAGTTTTATCTCTTAATACTGTAGAATTTGCATAAAAATGAATGTCCACGGGAGCATTATGAAGGTCCCGCTGAATAAATTGGAAATGGACATTTAATTTTCTTCACCAAACTTAATTTGATTTAATTAAATATGCACAATATTGTTGATAAAACACCTGTACTGTACTCAGCAAACTCAGATGAATCCATTTATGTCAGTTTCATGTCATAATAGTGTAGAATTTGCATTAAAGGGAATCCATTTATGTCAGTTTCATGTCACGCCAATACTGTAGAATTTGCATTAAAAAAATTGTAGTTTTTGAAGTTGTATTTCACCACTTATGGTGCACATGTCCACCCTCAATTTATCTGGCCGGCCCCTTCTTAGTGCTCCCGCACATGTTTTTCACTTAAATAGTTGCAATGTTTTTGATGAAAACACCTATACTGTATAACCGCGCTCAGCAGTCATTCATTAGTTTATCTCTTAATACTGTAAGAAGCACTAAAAAGGCATTATGTAGGTTTGACATTTTTATTTTCTTAGACTTAATTTGATTTAATTAAATATGCACAATATTTGTTGATAAAAACACCTAATAACTGTACTCAGCAAACTCAGATGAATCCATTTATGTCAGTTTCATGTCATAAAACTGTAGAATTTTGCATTAAAAAATTGTGGATTTTGGTTAATTTCACCCCATATGGTGCATGTCACCCTCAATTTATCCTGGCCGGCCCCCTTCTTAGTGCTCCGATGGACCACATAAAAAAAGTGTTTTTCATAAATAGTTGCAATGTTTTTGATGAAAACACCTATGCACATACCTCAGCAAACAAGCAGAGTCCATTCTGTAGGGTTTTATCTTAATGCCAAGAATTTGCATGCGTAATGTCCAGGGCATTATGAAGGTCCAGCTGAATAAATTAAATAGCCAACTGGACATGAATAAATGGCAAATGGGATAGGTGTACACTTGCTATTTATTGATTTAATTATATATGCACAATACTGTTGATTAAAAAACACCTGTACTGTACTCAGCAAACTCAAAGATGAATCCATTTATGTCAGTTTCATGTCATAATACTGGTAGAATTTTGCATTAAAAAAGTGGCGGTTTTCGGTTGCTAATTTCTCAACACATATGGTGCATGTCCACCCTATCTGACGCACCTTCTAGTGCTCCGTACACATAAAAAGTGTTTTTTTCCATAAATAGTTGCAGCAATGTTTTTTTGATGAAAACACTCTATACTGTATTCACCACCAGCAGAGTCCATTCATATAAGTTTTATCTCTTAATACTGTAGAATTTGCATAAAATGAAT
>NW_024878591.1:0-1832 GCF_018340385.1 Cyprinus carpio
CACAGTAAATCAGTTCACTAAAAATATTTAGATTCTACGATGATTCACTAAACCATTCGATGACCCTTTCTGCCAAAATGAACGAATGTGTCAGGTTCTTTTATTGTCTTTGTGCTGTTAATTATTTTTAGTTTTTGCTATTCTTATTGTTTCTAGCTGTGTCTAGTTAGTCTTGTTACCCTTGATGCCCTTTGTGTTTCCTATGTTCCCTGTCAGGTCTTGTTCTTTCTTCCGTGTTATGTTGGTTGAGCTCAGTTCTCTCTCTCTCTCTCTCTCTCTCTCTCTCTCAGTGATTTTGCGTGAGTGGATGTGTGTGTGAGTGTTTTCCTAAGTGGTGTTTGGTGTTTGCCGCCTATTCTTTCTTTATTTTCTAAAACATACAGGGAAGTGTATTTCTATTTTTCTTTCTTAATTTTGTGTGTTAAGGTTTAGGTTGATTTAGAGGTTTTTTTCTCCGTGTGTGTGTGTGTGTGTTTTGTGTGTGTTTTTTGGGCGTCCACTTTGTGGAGTGTCTTCCTCGGGAAAGTATGTTCAGTTTCCACCTCCGAATGAGTTTAGATGTATACCAGAGCCGACCACTTCGATTGTGAGGATGTTGATGTAGTTGGTGATCAAGGTTGGTCACAAAAATATAAATTCAACCCGCATGAACAAAGCCGTCCTGGTTTTTTGAAGACTGAACAACATGTTAATCAAATAACTGAAAATAGGATTTGGGTGAAAGGAATGTTTGTGCCAGCAACTCCGATGTATGCAACGAAGTTACCAAAGTAACCATTTCAAGCGTTCCTCCATTCATTAAAAGTGAAGCTGATTGTTAAAGAAGTATCTAGGAAGTAGTCAGTCCAGTTAAGATGATACCTTTAGGGTGTAAAAATCCAGTGTTAAAGCATGTAATGTCATTCAGAAGACAACTTCCATTGTTTTTAAATTCTCGCGGATAAAACTTTGGATGTGTCTTTTAGAGTAAATGATGGGGATAGTTCTTATATTGTTCAAAAGTGAAACTTGTATATTACAATTATTCATTACACACAGACTGATAAATTTCAAATGTTTATTTCTTTTTTAATTTTGATGATTATAACTGACAACTAAGGAAAACCCAAATTCAGTATCTCAGAAAATTAGAATATTACTTAAGACCAATACAAAGAAAGGATTTTAGAAATCTTGGCCAACTGAAAAGTATAAAAATGAAAAGTATGAGCATGTACAGCACTCAATACTTAGTTGGGGCTCCTTTTGCCTGAATTACTGCAGCAATATGGCGTGGCATGGAGTCGATCAGTCTGTGGCACTGCTCCAGGTGTTATGAGAGCCCAGGTTGCTCTGATAGTGGTCTTCCAGCTCTTCTGCATTGTTGGGTCTGGCATATCTTCCTCTTCTCTTCCCAATACCCCATAGATTTTCTATGGGGTTAAGGTCAGCGAAGTTTGCTGGCCAATTAAGAACAGGGGATACCATGGTCCCAAAACCAGGTACTGGAAGCTTTGGCACTGTGTGCAGGTACCAAGTCCTGTTGGAAAATGAAATCTGCATCTCCATAAAGTTGGTGCAGCAGGAAGCATGAAGTGCTCAAAACTTCCTGGTATACTTGGCTGTGTTGACCTTGGACCTCAGGAAAACACAGTGGACCAACACCAGCAGATGACATGGCACTTCAAACCATCACTGACTGTGGAAACTTTTTACACTGGACCTCGCAAGCAACGTGGATTGTGCTTTCCTCTCCTCTCTTCCTCCAGACTCTGGGACCCTGATTTCCAAAGGAAATGCAAAATTTACTTTCATCAGAGAACATAACTTGGACTACTCCAGCAGCAGTCCAG
>NW_024878592.1:0-1861 GCF_018340385.1 Cyprinus carpio
ACTGGGTCCATGAATTTGTGCTTTTGCTTTATTTGCCTCTATTTTAAGTGAGTTGCTGGGCGAAATTTCTTTTATGTAGTATGTTTCTGTTTGGCAAACCCAAATTTTTACATCTTTGCTAATGAAAGCAGGGGATTTTTTCAGTGTAAAACTGTATTTGGCCTGACATGAGGGAAATGTGCAGACAGCCACACTCTGAAGATATGCAGCTTACTTCCTGCTATGGAGAGCCTTCACATGCTGTATTTGAATGAAAGTGTGCAGCATGGATTTTTGGCAAAAGTATTCATATAGGCAATCCGTCCAAGGTTTTTAGTTTACAGACACCTTGAGTGGTCTGATCTGTCCCAGATTTTTCTCATTGTAATATGAAATGTTCTGCTTACCCCTTAGAATTTGTCACTGGATATGTAGTGCAGGCTCTCTAACCTGTGCTCCCATGGCCTCAGTTCCACTTCTTGGGTCTCAGACCCTGTGTGTCTGGTTTCTACACTTCTTGTCCCCTCTCCACCCTCAAGTAAATGGCTTCTGATCAGTTTAAATATTTTTAATCTGCTTCTTTCCTATTCTATTTCTCTGATATTCTATTCTATTTTTTTCTATTCGCATTTTTTAAAATGATTTTTAAAAATGATTTTTTAAAAATGATTTTTTAATTTGAATTTCTTTTGGAAAAGACAGTGGTAACTAAACATTGCCTCAAGCACATATAAAATGTTTTCTCAGTGTAGTGTAATCTAAAATGTGTTCCCATTTAGTTACATCAAGGTCAAATATAAATAGCACATTAAAGTTAAAAGTTATACACATTTTTTGTATAAGCTGTAAAGGACTCAGATAAAGAATGTTTTTTTTGCATAGGTGGCATCAATGTCCTCAATAAAGAAAATAATTAAAAATAAAATAAAATAAAAATAATAAAGATTTAAAAAATAAAAATACAGGGAAAATTATCTCTATGTAAGGAAAGTTATCAGTAACACTCAAATAACTTTCTTTTCAGAAAAAATTATCAGGTTTTGTCTGTTCTTCTCATAACTTTTTAAAATGAATGTAAAATACAAACAGGGATGATGTAAAACAGAACAGGGAGAACAAATAAACAAACAATAAATAAAAAAATGAAACACGTAGGCTACAAAAACTGATAGAAACATGAAAAAAAAACACTTGCTGGCATGCTATGGAATTACATTTGCTTCTATAAAAATGAACGAAACTTTATAAAACTGAACGTAACTTTTACAGAAACTATCAAAAATATGCCATTACAAAAGAAGAAAAACACAATGAAAATGAAAAAAATGAACTCAGTCGCACAAATTTAACAGGCTCTTCAAATATGTTTCATTCTTTGTTAATGTTTTTCAAAAGCCCCTTTCACACTGCGATTCCGGAAAATACATGGGTAATGCCTCGCACTGTTCCCGGTCGCAGATTTTGCACTTTCACACTGCCAGTGATTACCCGGAATATGTGTGCTCACACAACCCGTAAAGGTCCCGAAGACACGGATATCAGGGTGTGACGGGAATGTACGAGTCGAAAACGCTAGGCACGCTAATCCTCACTTGCTGGCTTAACATTCAGCTTCAGCGAAAGTAAGGAACTACTGATCTCTGCTTGCTACAGTTTGCACATTTTTTTCATCAGCGTAACGCTGATCTGCCTTCAAAACACCTGGTAAAGAGTCGTACATAACGCGCGCTACATCACTAACATACGGCATTAGTTCTTGGCTTTTGTTCACACAGCGCTCGTTCTAACACTGAACCCGGCAATGTTACTAGGTCCCTCGACCTGTCTAATCCCGGAATCAACTGGATCGCAGTTTGTTACTGCGAAGTCTAATTCGCAGTGT
>NW_024878593.1:0-2318 GCF_018340385.1 Cyprinus carpio
TTGATAGTGTCACCATAGAAACACACAGTCCTCTTGGCCAATTAGGCTACCTTAATAATTATGAAAATGGTTTTGAAGATGCAGCATTCAGCTCATCCAACCCCAATCAAACACACCCTGAACAAAGCTAATCAAGGCCTTCCATGCAGATTACTAGAAAGCGCTACAGACAGGTGAGTTTGATCAGGGTTGGAAGCTTGACCTGATCTCCTTGGATCTTTAAAACCCCATTTTACAGAGGTTGATGTTACAGCAATACATTTTAGTTTGGTTTTGCTTCGTTGTCCGCTGAACTTCCAATACACCAGTTCAGTACATTTTCCAGCAGAAATCATTGTGAGATCTGTAGGTCAGGAGGATGACAGCTCAAGTGCATTGCTTCTTATTGCTGTTAGATTGTGTCTGTTCGGATACTTGAGCATAACACAGACGCTACTCTAGGTAAGGATGTTTGTTGACTTCATTACACAGCCTGAAGTAATGCAGAAATAAATGGTTCCTCATTCTTTGGAATGTAGGATTTGGAGTAGGTAGTAGGTTTTAAAGTGCTTTAAATTTTTAAAGATAGAAATATGTAACTTAAGTTTTATTAAGGTTCGAGATGCCTTGGGAAGCTGACAGGCCTGCTGTCCCATCGAGGATGTTCTTCTGATAGAGACTGCTCTGGAGGAGGTAAATGTTCTCAATTTCACTGTGAGCCTGTTTCCAGTGAGTTTCAGTTTATAATGGATGCTAGTGGTCCTCCAAAGTATTGTGTGAATACATAATCTAATATTTTGGTCAGTAGTTGATGAGAAGTAATACATTTTGTCCTTTTGTTATTCTTGTCTAAAGTAGGTTTGAATTCATCCCTTAAGATAAGTTTTAAACTCAGGAATGGATGATTATTTTACAGGAATAAATGCTTAATAATACCTGGACTATAATTACACTCCGTCAGTAAAACTTGCTATTCATGCATTACGATGTTTTTTGTGCACAATATATTGCTGTGGCATATAGGACCATATGCACAAACTAAAGCTGACTATTTGTGTCCATTACCTGCAGTGAAGACTGGTCAATATCCTGACCCGAGAAACCTTCCACTGTGTGCTAACGCTGTGTCGATGATGGCCAGTGTCCTGCACACAGCAGTGTGCTAACCTACCCCGCGTGGCCGTGAACGCAGTGACACCAAGCGGGCCAGAATCCAAAGGCCAGGGGTCAAGGCATGGGCCCGGAGTCCAGGCATGGGGCCCAAAGCGGTGCGGGAGTCTCAGGGTCCAAGGCCCGAGGGTTACACGGTGACCCACGCGGGTGTGTGTGTCCCAAGCGCCCACCGATCGCGCCGCACACGACGCTGTGTGGGCCAGGGCCGCACCCACTGTGTGCCCAGGGTCAGGACCCCAACTGGCGCCAGGGTCCCCCCCCACCGCACCGGCGCACTTATGAGACGAGTCGAGCTACTTCAACTCACATTATGTGGAGATACACCTGGACAAGGAGAAAAGACCGAGCGATTCGCACAGAAAATAGGAAAGAGAGGTCAGAGGGGGAGGATCGGGCTCAAGGAACAGGCCAGGGTCAGGGGTCAAGGCCAGGGTCCGTGGCCATGTGGCAGGGCAGTGGGGCCAGAGGCCAGGCCAGGGCATGGGCCAGGGCAAGGCAGGGTCAAGGCCTGGGTCAGGGCCAGGTCCAGGGCAAGGCCAGGGTCGAGGACAGGCCAGGGTCAGCAGGGTCAGGGCAGGCAGGGCATGGGCCAGGGCAGGGTCAAGGGTCATGGGCAGGGCCAGGGTCAAGGCATGGGTCAGGGCCAGGGTCAAGGCATGGGTCAGGCAGGGCAGGGTCCAAGGCATGGGCCAGGGTCAGGCAGGGTCGGCAGGCCAGGGCAGGGCTCAGGGCAGGCCAGGGCCAGGGCATGGGCCAGGCATGGGCCAGGGTCAGGCCAGGGCAGGCAGGGCAGGGTCAAGGCATGGGCCAGGGTCAGGCAGGGCCAGGGCCAGGGTCAAGGCATGGGTCAGGGCCAGGGCAGCAGGGTCAGGCCAGGCATGGGCCAGGGTCAGGCCAGGGGCAGGGCATGGTCAGGGTCAGGCATGGGCCAGGGTCCCGGCCCTGGGTCAAGGCCAGGGTCAAGGCAGGGTCAGGCATGGGCCAGGGCCAGGCCAGGGTCAGGCATGGGCCAGGGTCAAGGCATGGGCCAGGCGGCATGGGTCAGGGCCAGGGTCAAGGCCAGGGCCTGGGACCGGGCAAATGTGATGGGTCAGGGAATTGTTTTCGTAAGCAGGTGACGGCAAATGTTGATGTGGTCAGGGAAATTGTTTTCTTTGAAATTATAG
>NW_024878594.1:0-2143 GCF_018340385.1 Cyprinus carpio
TGCTAAATGCTTCCCAAATGCAGTCATTGTTTCACTTGTGCATTATGCATACATATTCTATTTTACAGCATATGCTGTATACAGTATTTTTTTTTATTATTATTCTTGCATGTTCCTAATGCCTTTATGCAGTGTCTGTCATACTTTAGTAATTTACACATTGAGTATCTTTTTTTTGTTTTTTTTTGCAGTTGCTGATGGGACGCATTGTATTATTGGATCCTCCTGAAACCACACAGTCTGTCACAATTGTTAGTGATGCATTTAAGAACCAGTTGCTTCAAGATCTTTCACTTTGTCTGCCCGACAAAGTAAAGTTGCATATTTCCACTCTAGGATGATGGTGATGATGATGATGAAGAGACCACATCTGCTGTGACTGAATTAGAAAGTGATGGGAGACCCACAGAGGTATGATGCCATGTACTGGACATAGCTTTTTAGATGGAGTGATTTGTCCTGTGACAGAATCTAGCTGGGGATGTACATGCAGATGAGGGTCCATCTACCTCTACACATAATCTTAGCAGTGTAGAACTTGTCCCCTGGTTGTCCTTATTACATAATGTTACATGTGGCAGACTTTCTTCTTTAACCATCTTATTTACTTTGCCTTCCTAGTTGTCTGCAAAGGAGCTGTATAAGGTCCATCTAATAAAGGCAAATTAAAAAAAACTGACATGGACATGGACCTTATACAGCTTCAGCTAGAGGAGAAAAGGCTGGCCATTAAAAAGGCCAAACTTGAAATAGAACTACTGGAGCATCGCCTTAAGGTGAGAATCATATGTGAACATGAATTGTTTTGTTTTTTTTGTGTGTGTGTGTGTGTGTGTGTGTAAAGCAATAAATACAAATCTCTAATGTCTCTTTTTATTTCAGATATGAAAAATGGAACCATTAAATAAAGTGATTTTGACAAATCATGTCTCTAAGCATTCTGCTCTGTGGTCTGCTAGATTCAATGGGTGTTGTTCTAGGTCATCTTCATCAGGACAGGTCACATGCCCTATCGGAGTGACCTCGAGCCCACGCAGACACTGGAAACCTCGCCTTCAGAGTGCCTATTGTCATCTCCACCTTGGCCTGTGTTCTGCTGTGAGACCGGCCCGTCCCCAGCAAGTAACCATAGAAGTGTCCTGTAATGTTTGAGGTGTTTTTGTAAATGTAATAAAGACTACAAGCATTTGTCTAACAAAAGCATTACCCTGTTGAGAATTTATTTTGCACAGAATGACTCTAAATATTCTGGCATCATGTACAGACCAGGCCATTTTGCCTCAACATTAATGATAAGGGGTGGAGTTTATCACATATTACCTGATTAGTGGGGACCAGTAATGAGGGGGTGGTTAATGGTTTAAACACCCAAGCATTCCAGCAGCCCAAAAATCTAGCTTGTCACCTGCACGGTGATGCTATGGACGAAGACTTCCTAGTAACATGAGTCTTCTTCATTGACTGAAGGAGCTTTAATGGGAATGTGGGTGAAATGCACCCAGTCGCTTTAAGAACCCTGAAGTGAAAGTTATATAATTAGAAACATTTAAAATTATTGTGACTGTATGCAGTATGGATAGATTAAGTAGTGCTATGTAACTAAAAATGGTCTGTCATAGAACATCATGGGTGGACAAACCCGCCCTCTGTGGAATTCCTCTTTAATGACCCTCAGTGGTTTATGGCCGGGGAACTGCACAAAAGTGTGTAGGAACCGTTTGAGGTGCAATGCATACTGTATGAACAGCCCCACACACAGTTGCCTTTCCCATATGCTCTGCATACGCCCTGTGTATACAAAAAACTCCCCGTATCCAAAAAGCGCAGGGCAATACAAAGAATTTGTTCGGCGCTAAGCGCTGACCAGCGGTTTTGTCTCCGTTTGCTTATGTGTGGTTTTAGTAAAGGTTTGTTAAATATATTAACGACTCCTGAAAAACGATAGCGCTGCCTGCAAATATTCGTTTAGGATAAGAAAAGACATCGATATGTGGTCGTATCACCCTCTCACGGCGAAAAAGATTTCGTATAATCTGTCCCCTACATCCACATGATCCTTATCAAAAGGGCCCCATGCTCTGAAACAAACTAACCCTGCAACATATCTATCCTCAGAGAGTCAGTTTCTATGTTCTTACATACC
>NW_024878595.1:0-1807 GCF_018340385.1 Cyprinus carpio
AATCAGACTATATAAAGGCCTTGACGAGTGCAAGTTCAAGATAGAATCTTTGATGATCACCCACACAGAAAAAGAAGCAACTAGTTATTTATCAGAGCAAATTAATGCCACATAGCTAAGCTTAGAGCTAATTGCCTTAATATAGTCTGAGAATAGTAAATAATAAGATTAGACGAAAGTATGATGAAAGTTAGTTAGTCACAATCGGGGGAAGTCGGGCCGTGGTTAAGAGCGGGGCGGGCGGTGCGGGGGGCGGGCCTACCCCGCTGAGGTTGCCTGAGCAAGGCACCGAACCCCAAACTGTTCCCCGGGGCCACCGAGCATAAATGTGGCACACTCGGGTGGTGTTCACGTGTGTGGTGTGTGTGTTCATGCTGTGTGGTGCACTTTGGATGGGTTAAATGCAGAGCAGAATTCGAGTATGGGTCACCATACTGGCTGTAGGTCACGTCACTTTCACTTATATTTGGAAAACTTTAGTGTTGAGCATAGCAAGAAAAACGTGTCCGTTTACGTTCATGCTCTTATTCAGAGGATGCTAAATTGCAGAAATAGACAGCTGAGGACCTCTTTGCAGAAAATGGTCTACATAACAGGAGAGACTTACGTGGAAATGAGGTAATAACACCTGCATGTACAGTACAAGGCTAATCAGGGGAATGTTTAGATAGACACAAATTAAACAATGACTGAATAGAAACAAAGACAAAAAAGCATATATAATTAAGGACAACAAATACCTTACAGTGTGCTAAAGGCATAGGCATATTTATCATTTATCAGTATATAAAGGCTGTAAGCTTTTGTACATTGAATGTATTAGTTTGATACAACATCTCTTAATTATGCAGTGCTAGTCTGCTAGATAAACAAACAATCACACAACACCCGAAGCCACTGTATCTTATAACGTGTAAATAACCTTGCGGAGAGATTTATGCCCAGAAAGCACCACAGAGTGCATAAAAACAAATGATACACTGTAAAAAAATAAGTGTCATTTTAACTGTACAATTTTGTTAAAAACGCTACAAAAAAAAAGTGTTAATAGGACCATTATAGATTCCTGTACCACTATATACGGGGATTAAACTGTAAAAGATCTAACCAGACATTTCATGCTTAATTTTACAGTAAAATGCTGTTAATTTTACAGTTTTTAGAAATAAAAAGAGAACAAATCAATGTAATAATTTACAGTCAAAAACTGTAAGCCTTCAGTATTCCCAGAATTCCTGTCGTGACGCTCCACATTTGCAAGTATTTTGTTTAAATAATCATGTTGTTTCAATATGTTTTTTGTTATCAGTTTGTACATTTGTGGGCTTTATGTTACATCTTTGTCTGTTTTGCGTTTCATTGAAAGTTTATGGAATTGTTAGATCGTGTGTTCCACCCTGATGGTGTTTTGTGTTTGCATGAGACTTTGTGCACCTTCTATCTCTTAATATAAACTTCTGCTTTGGCGAAGTGTTATCCGTGATGAACTTCGTTCTTCATGTGCTTTCTTATGTTCCATATATGCATTATTATTGGTGGGTTGTCAGTATGTTAAAGGTACAAAACAGATTTTAATAGCAGTGTGCGTTGTTGAATTTACTGGTTTACATTAAATTTTCTTGTTTGTAACAACAGTTCTTTATACCGTAAAATTTACAGTTTTACCGTAATTGTGTTTATAGTTTTTTCTGTATTTTAATAAAGTATTCTCTTGGCAAACCATAGCCGCTTCAAAATTATTTTGTAAACTACAGACTTTTTTACAGTGTACTTATAATGGTTGGCTGTAAAGTGATTAAGGTCAAGT
>NW_024878596.1:0-1987 GCF_018340385.1 Cyprinus carpio
CCTTACCATTCTGTGATGCTGTGTCCTGGTGCGACAACACAAAACCAATAAAACCCATTACAAACAAGGCATTTGTTGCACCAGTGGGGACATAATTACTGATTATAATGACTTATACTGTCTTTTTACGCATTGCGTTGCATATCACGCAATGTTAACATAAAACAAGCACTACTCTACACTGCTCAAAACTCAAGTTTGAATTGTCAGTGGCAAATTCTTTTAATATGAAAACGCACTTACAGGCTGTGAGTCAGAAGCGCCAGACTGTCATTGCAAAGTTGGAACTGCCCTACTTTATAGAAACAGCCTTTGTGTGTAGACGGTATTATAGGCTGCATTCCCAGGTTCAGGAAACAGTCCTCCGTAAAATGCACTGCAAACATCTGAATATTTAGCTTGAACTGTTCAGGAACAGTGTTGTAAATACAACTTAACCTCTGATTTCTAGTTGTGTCCTCTTTTGGAAGGCCAAACAAAGTAGTTTCGCTTTAACAACAAAATCATCACAGTCGTCGTCAACAAAAGACGAGGGGGGTGACAGCGGCGGCACAACAATACTACACGAGAATCAAGTTATGCTTTCTTTCTTTGCGTGAACGTTGGACGGTGTTATGCAAATCTTCCCCACACAAGTGACCTAGACATTGGGTCGTGTTTAAACGCGGCAGTTTATGAGGCGTTGGTCCGAGTCAACTTTTTTATAAAGAATATTTCTTCGGGTTTAAGACTTTAGTCTTTGCAACTTTAGGGATCTTATCTATGCACGTACAGTTTGTAACACTCCAAAGAGAAAGGAATACTTGAAATCGCATCATATGACCCCTTTAACTAATTTCAGTATCCAAAACAGCTGAAAAGAACAAATGACTTGGACCCAAGGGTGAACTAATCATTTATACTTCCGTTATACAGATATTCTTAGCCTATGGGGCTGTCACATGGTGAACAAACAACCTGGACCAAGACCTGCGTGAACTCTTTTTCCCTTTACAGAACCTAGGATGTTGTGCATGCTTGGTCATGCACACAAGATTAACAAATCACTCTTTGAAGCCCCTTTCACACTGCGATTCCGGCAAATACACGGGTAATGTGTCCCGGCATTTGTACCCGGGTTGCTAGATTTTGCACTTTCACACTGCCAGTGATTACCCGGAATATGTGCGTGCGTTCACCACAACCCGTGAAGGTCCTGTAAAGACACGTGATATCAGGGTGTGATGTGTAATGTACGAGTCGAAAACGCTAGGCACGGTAACTTTCACTGAAGCTGGTGAACGATCTCAGCGTCAGCGCGGAAAGTAAGGAACTAACTGACCTCTGCTTCGTTACAGTTCGCACATATTTGTTTCATTGCGAATGCTGATTTGCCATCATAACACGCTAAAAGAGTCGCGTGATAATGTGCGTCATCACTACGACACGGCATTAGTTCTGGCTTTTGTTCACACAGCGCTCGTTCCGGGACTGAACCGGCAATGTTACTAGGTCCCCGACCCGGGTTCAATCCCGGAACGTGTTTGCTTTCACACAGAAGTCGACCCGGCAATGTACCGGCAATTTGCCGGGTCCGACTTGCAGTGTGAAAGGGGCTTGAGACAACTCGTTGTTCCTGAGACATATTAAAGATTTGTTCAAAGAAATGAATATTTAATGAACAACCTATCAGTAAAGGGTGGTTTAACTACAGTTATTCAGGCTGCAGGATTGGTGAATGACTAAAGAAGGGTTATCAGTATGATGGTATAAAACTGTACATTTCTTGTCTATTACCAACCACTGCTATTTATACCACCTTGTATTGCACTCCTGTTAATGTTGATTCAAAACGAGTTTGCACTTAGTTTGTAATCGGAAAGATGTATTAACAGTAATAACATGTTATTATATTAACAGCTTGGGATGGTTACAAAATAGATGTATAAGATGATAAATCATATACTATTAATCATACGAGCATGTATTTAGAATGTTACCAGAGAGA
>NW_024878597.1:0-2066 GCF_018340385.1 Cyprinus carpio
CAGTCATGATGATTCTGAAAGGACATAACGTAATATGTTGCTATAGTAGGCATTTCACGATCATCATGCTCTTATTTTGGTGCAGTTGTGTCACAGCCATTGCAGTCAAATATTGAGATAAATTTATAAAGTATCATCTATTTATATTAAATTGGTATCCGATACCCATTTCTGACCAGTATTGAGCGATTATTTTCAATCAGCTGGAATGATTCGGGACATTCTACAAACCGATTCAAAAAAAGTTGGGACACTGTACAAATTGTGAATAAAAACAGGGGAAATGCAATGATGTGGAAGTTTCTAGGCCCAATATTTTATTCAGAATACAAATATAGATGACATATTAAATGTTTAAACTGAGAAAGTGTATAATTTTAAGGGAAAAATAAGTTGATTTTTAAATTTCATGGCATCAACACACATTCCCAAAAAAGTTGGGACAAGGCCATGCTTACTCACTGTGGCATCCGCTTCTTCTTTTATTAAAGTCTGGCGATCTGGGGACTGAGGAGACAAGTTGCTCAAGTTTAGGAATAGGAATGTTGTCCCATTCTTGTCTAATACGAGCTTCTAGTTGCTCAACTGTCTTGATTCTTTGTCGCATCTTCCTCTTTATGATCGCCAAATGTTTTCTATGGGTGAAAGATCTGGACTGCAAGGCTGGCCATTTCAGTACTACTTATACCTATGCACTCATGCAACCCCAAACCATCAGAGATGCAGGCTTCTGAACTGGCTGGCTGATAACAACTTGGGTTGTCCTTGTCCTCTTTAGTCGGATGACATGGCGTCCCAGATTTTTCCAAAAAAAGAACTGAACTAAAATTTTGATTAGAGTCTGACCACAGAACAGTTTTCCACTTTGCCACAGTCCATTTTAAATGAGCCTTGGCCCAGAGAAAAAGCACCTGCAAACTTCTGGATCATGTTTTAGATATGGCTTCTTTTTGACCTATAGAGTTTTAGCAGCAGCGGTGAATGGCCCGCGTGGATTGTGTTCACCCGACAATGTTTTTCTGGAAGTATTCCTGAGCCCATGTTGTGATTTCCATTACAGTAGCATTCCTGTATGTGATGCAGTGCCGTCTAAGGGCCGAAGATCCACCCGGGCATCCAGTATGGTTTTGACCTTGACCCATACACACACAGAAGAAGAGATTTGTTGCAGATTTTCTGGATCTTTTGGATGATATTATGCACTGTAGATGATGATAACTTCCAAGCTCTTTGCAATTTTTATCCAGCTCCTTTCACTACTTTTTAAGCGGCGGCATTGAGAGTGGTGATCCTTTGCTTATCTTGACTCCTGAGAGAAAACTGCCACTCTGAGAGGCTCTTTTTTATACCCAATCATGTTTCCAAGTGACCTAATAAATTGCAAATTGGTCCTCCAGCTGTTCTTTATATGTACATTTAACTTTTTCGGCCTCTTTATTGCTACTGTACCTGTCCCAACTTTTTTAGAAGATGTGCATTCTCTCATGAAATCCAAAATGAGCCAATATTTGGCATGACATTTCAAAAATGTCTCACTTTCAACATTTGATATATGTTATCTATGTTCTATTGTGAATAAAATATAAGTTTTTATGAGATTTGTAAATTATTCCATTCCTTTTATACTCTCACAATTTCAGAAGACAGTGTCCCAACTTTTTTTGGAATCGGTTTAGTGTCATTGCAGATGGCAATGCATTAGTAACGTATGTTTTAAAGATTAAACTCAGTAAACACATTATTAATAAAGTATTATATATCTACAGACAAAGCAGATGAGTCCAGAATAAGAATGAATGCTTAACGTGGCGTAATGCATTAAAACGTGTTTTAAAAAGCTGACCTAACTCAGTAAACATTTTTAATAAAGCATTCTATTTACAGACAAGCAGGTTATGGGAGGAAAATGCTTAAAGCCTTATTAATCGCGTTGCGTTCGTATTCTGGGCTCATATCTGCTTGTCTGTGAATATAATGCTTTATTAATAATTTGTTTCCTGAGTTTGGTCTTTTTAAAACACCGTTTTAATGCATAAGTCCACGTACTTTCACGTTAAATGCTTTTG
>NW_024878598.1:0-1659 GCF_018340385.1 Cyprinus carpio
GCTAGGGTCTCTGTTTGGTTGCTAGGGAGTGGCCTGCAGCTGCCAATGATGATACTCAAAGGCTGCTTGCCAATGTAAAACCAACCCATGTCTTATGATTTCTGATGCAAGATATAGATTCTTCAATGGTTGCTAGGGTCTCTTGGTTGCTAGGGGTGGCCTGACATGCTCAAGATGATCTCAAAGGCGTTTGCCAAGTAAACACCCACCCATGTCTTCTATGACATTCTATCAAAGATATAGACTTCAAAACTGGTGCTAGGGACCTAAATGGTTGCTAGGGGTGGCTATGCTCCAATGTAGATTTGTGGCTTTGCGTAGAGAAACCAACCCCATGGTTTATGACATTTTCCAGATTTAATGATTCATGCAATCTATGGGTTGTCTAGGGCAAATGGTTGCTAGGGCGTGCTATGATGTCTAGGAACTGATTGGGGCTTGCTGCCGTGAGTTAAACGCGAGCCCATCCTCATGTTCTATGACACTGTATCCAAAGTTGATTCAATGCAACTTTTCAATGGAAAGTCTATGGAGCTTGTTACTAAGAGCCTCTAATATTGTCTATAGGGACTTTGGAGCTCTGCCGTACAATGATCCAGCAGAGTATTTTGGTGCCTGATGTAAATGGGCTACCCCATGTCTCTAAATTGTGTCCAGAGTTATGTCACGCAAACTCCAGGTAAAGACATAGTTAGGAATTCGCAGTGTTTCATGGCACCTCACATAGTATGTCTATGGGGTAACTTTGGGGGCTCTTGCGCCTAGGGGTACAACTTATACCCCACTGGGGGTATGTTCTCGCACAGCCTGATAGACTCTCCAAATGGTGATTCACATGTTTCTGCTAAATTCTGTCTCGAGCCGTTATCCGTCAAAGTTGTCGCGAATGCATTGTCTATGCATTTTTCGGCATATTTCGCCTGTGCTAACATCGCACCCGACGCTTATAAAAGTCATAGCACACCATTCCTCGAATAGGCCGACGATTTGACACCTCTTTTTTATATTGCTATATGGTTGCTAGGGTGCTGTAAATGGTTACTATGGAAAAAGGCTATAGGTTTATGTAGTGATATTTTTGTACACCATTTGGCTAGCCTGAATCCTGCAAAGCCCGCTTCAGTGTTTCTATATTTGCTATATTGCTGAGACACAGGTTTTAAATGTTGTTAAGCAGTTGCTAGGGTGCTGAAAGTGGCTGCTAGGGCTCGGCTATGACGCTTTTTATGTTGCTACATATGGACTGCTTGATGAGGATCTAGGTCAAAAAAAGAGCCCACTCCCAAGCCTCTCTATGTCTTTCTGATCCAAAGATATGATGTCAGATAATTTTTCCAATGTTAAGTCTATGGGATATTTTCAAACATCTTTTTTTTCGCCGGCTGTACGTAATATCGCACATCCGATTGCTTAGAAAAGTCAGTAGCACACCTCTCCTCAATAAGCCGCACGATTTGCACACCTCATTCATAGGGTCTACGCATAAACAGTGCAGGAGGAGTAGCCAAAAGTTTTTCAGGGCTTAATAGTAATAGTAACACTAGAATGTACATTTCCCTGGAAGAAAAATGTGGAGTGGTGCTTGCGGCAAAACTCGCCCTCAGTTGCTTGTAGGTCTTTTTATAGAGTTCATATAGCCTGATTTATCTCTTAGCTAAT